>NC_133353.1:31262189-31437189 GCF_030506205.2 Paramisgurnus dabryanus
GCCTCAAAACTTTTTTTGTGAATTAATTAATTCCCCGCCAGCCATTTTTTTATAAGTTGCCCGCCAGCATTTTTGTGATTTTCACAAACGTTTCACAAAATGCCTTCCACGAATTTTTTCTTCTTAAAATATATAAACATACAAATATGTCAAATGAAAGAACAGACCCTCTGCTTTCAAACAAACAATAAACAAACAAACAAAATGGGGAAAAAAAGTTTCATCCTATCTATTTTTTTTCTCTGCTTATAAACTCTTAAATATGGGTATTTTTTCTGTAAAAATACACATTTTTTTATTAACAAAAAGCTGAAATAATTGCATTTTTGTAAAGGAATTTTGTTAGAGATCAGATTAAGAACAATAGGCTTTATGCCCAGCTGCACTACTTCCTGAACTTCAGCCAGCTCCTTGTTTCCTGTCTGCCATTATTGGACAAACTGATGAATCCAGGTGTGCCTGACCTCAGTAGTCACAAACAAACTGATTAATCCACGTGTGCCTAACCTCAGTAGTCACAACAACAATAATCAGACACACCTGGATTAATCAGTTTGTCCAATAATGGCAGACAGGAAACAAGGAGCTGGCTGAAGTTCAGGAAGTAGTGCAGCTGGGCATAAAGCCTATTATCAAAACATACACAGAGTTTTAAAATTGTAAATAACGTTTTGGCTTCAGTTTTTTATAAATTGGGTAAGTGGATAACACAAAATCAGTGTGATGGAAACACATTTAATGAGATTTATATACAGTAGCTAGCTTATGGATTCATATACGTTTTTCTCATATCTCTGGGATCACATAATAGCTCTGAGACTGGATTAACACATACATCTTTACAGATTAACATAAACACATACTGGACTCATTTCCAGAGATTAAAAACGCCGGATAATAACTCTGGGTTTAAACGGTTAACCATGTGTTACCTTAAAAATGACCTTGCAATACAATGCATTTTTGACGTTTAGATTTATTGATAACTGTACTACGTGCCTTTAACTTTCAGAAGATTTTTTCAAAAAATGGTCCCAAGCTTTCACTGAGGCAGTACCCTTTATGGGTCCTAAAATGTACCATTTAAGTAAAAAATTTTATACATTTGGTACTAGTATGTACATTTACAGTACCATTATGTACCTTAGAGGTACTAATATGCACTTTTTAGGTGTGCTTTTTGAAACGTACCGCCCTTAGTGATAACCAAGGGCCATTTTTCTGACAGCTTACCCTAAAACCTACCTTCTGGAGTCACTGTTTTCCACGGGTTGGGTGGGTACATGAAAGCAGCATTCTGAATTTGGTCATGGATGTCTTCATCCTCGTTAAAGGGGAACGTTCCACTGAGACTAACATAGACGATGACACCCACGGACCACATGTCCAGCGAGCGGTTGTAGCCCTTGTTTCGAAGCACCTCCGGTGCGAGGTACGCCGGCGTGCCCACTACAGAACGCCTGAAAGACTTCTCTCCGATAATTCGTGCGAAACCGAAATCGCACAGCTTAACCTGCAAGACAAACCAATGAACAATTAGCATTAAAAAAAAGACACCTGGAAGAACTCAACTACTGTAGGACTGAGATGCACAAAAGACCCCCAAAAAAACGTGCTTTTAACACCACAGACGCCATAATAATCAGTTGTCAGGGTCTGTACGAAAGTCAAGTGAAATTATCACCCAGTTGGATGTGGTTACAATGTATCTCCTTCTGATCTACATTTTCCACCTTCGAAACATTTCCTTAACAACAGCAACAAGCACCTGAGCCGATAAAAGCCGAGTTGAAACGTTGACAGCTCGAGTTCTGCTTTCGCTTCGGCGTCCGTTCCGGGAAGTATTTGTAAAACGGCTTGTTTAGCATTCGTCCGAAATGTTTGTCTGAGCAGTGAGTCACCTTTGTGCTCGACGACATCTTGCTCGGCAGACGCGAGAAACAATGGGAGGATAATTTAGAAATCTTTCATTAAAATGTAGACACACACACAACCCTTTGCCTCGAGCGCGCTATAATTACCCTCTTTTATTCTTGTGCATTTACAAAAACAGATCCATTTAGTCATCATTTTGGTGTGGCCTCGCTTCATTCACTTATTTCCTTTTCTTTTGTTGGGATTTTACTCACTTGTGGAAAAGAGTCAGCCGAGGCTAACAAAACATTCTCGGGTTTGAGGTCACAGTGAACGATGTTTTTGAAGTGAAGGTGACGAAGTGCCACCAGAATCTGGAAATGGATCGAAACAGTAGCGATTACAATGCAGAATGACGTAAATGAAATTTTTTGTATTATGCATATATTGTATTTGATTTGTAACACTGCAGTCAAGAGTGTCTGGCAAGATGCCGGCGCGAGACGCACCTGCGTGACGAGAAACTTGGTGATGCGTTCTGGCAGCCTCCCCTTCTCACTTGACAGTATCATCTCTAACATGTCGCCATGGAGCTTTTCCATGACAACAAAGACACGCTCCGGTGTCTCGAACATGCACTCGAGGTTGACGATTCCAGGATGATGGAGGTTCTGCGGGAGACGGATATGACATCTATATTAAGTATGCATAATGTGCATAATGATAAATATCTTGTTTATCATGTAGCTTTACCTGAAGGATGGCAACCTCGTTGCGCAGTTGACTCTCCTGCTTGGTTGGGAAACGTAGCTTATCTATGATCTTGATGGCAACATCTCTGCCTGTTTTCCTGTGTTTCCCTGCGATATACCAGAAATTACTATATATTTAATATGCACCTGTGTTACCTAAATACATTAACATTTGCATTATACATATATTCAACACCATTGCACATCTTCACCCGATCCAAAAAAAACCCGTACTGTACTGTAAATAGACAAATCTGCATTACCTCCATATACAATGCCAAACTGCCCAGAGCCAAGTACTTCATCTGGGAATATTTGATACACGGTGCTAATATCCTGTAAGATAAACAGAAAAAATTATGTTTGTGCCAACGTTGGCTTTTTCCGAAGCTTACTTATATACATCGGATTGCTTTTGATTTTGTACAGTAACAATGCATGATTTCAGACCAGTAGCCTAAAGAGCTATTTCCACATCTCACTAGGACTGTGTCAGAGAGACTCGGGTAACCATGGCAACCCCATGGCCGAGCAGGTAATCAAAATAATCTCCAATAGAGGCATTGTGTGTTTATATCACACTGAAATTCAAGGTTGCAGGTATAGGCAGGCTCAGTTGGATCTTTTCATACGAAAGCAAAGCTTGATATAGGGAAAAAGAAAATACGGTATATCTTTAAATATGAGGAAAAATGTCTTTGCAAATAGCAAAATGTTTACCACGTTCTCCTGGATCTGGCAGTTGGATACAGAGATGCTAATGGAGACCTCCTCTGTTGGTTAATAAAACAGAAGTGTGACTCATTAAAGCTCTTTCATATCGAACGTTGCATCCACATATTTACACCTTTGCTAATTTAATCTACCTTAACAAATTTGAACTACTGGAACACACAAATATAAACATTACATTTTTTTAAAACTTGGCAAATCAAATTAGAAATTCACCTGTGCAGTATTGATGTTTGGCACATCGCTATCACGATGAAGCCACCAAAAATAATTTCAGTTTTGTCTAACTGATGCCCATGAAAAAACACATATGCTGCTCATTTAGCATTTGCTTAAAATGTTAATCAAATAGTGTTTTTTCTAAAAGTATATAACTTGTGTAATAGTTTTGGTTTTGTATGATCAACAGCATGCTAATATTCCAAAATAGCACAGCTAATTGAACTACACCCATTAGCTGTAACTTTATTCATAATATAACACAGCTTAAAACTCATTTGGCTCCACCCTCAGGTCGTGACAATATTCATAATAAAATACAACTAAAAACCAGTGTCGTAGTTCTCGAGACTGGTCTCGGTCTCAAGACCGGTCTCAAGACCACTTTTAAAGGTCTTGGTCTCGTCTTGGAATCAAATGCATTTTTACTCAGTCTCGTCTCGGGCTCAGTCAAAGAGGACTCAGAATTTTTTTTCAAGACCGGTCAAGACCACAACTGATGGTACACTGCAAAAAATGATTTTCAAGAAAAAAATTCTTAGTATTTTTGTCTTGTTTTCAGTAAAAATATCAAAAAATTCTTAAATTAAGATGCTTTTTCTTGATTAACAAATTTACTAGTCTAGTTTTTAGAGCAAAAATATTTAATCCAAGTGATTTTGTGCATAAAACCAGCAAAAAAATCTTTAAGAAAGTTAAAGATTTTTTTCCCTTCCCTTTTGGCAGATTTTATGCTTGTTTTATTCACAAAATCACTAAAATATTTTATATTTTTGGTCTGAAAACTAGACGTATTTTCTTGGGTAGTTTTGCTCATCAAGAAAAAGCATTTTAATATAAGAATTTTTAGTTATTTTTACAAATTTATTTTTGAAAACAAGACAAAAATACGAAGAACATTTTTTTCTTGAAAATAATTTTTTGCAGTGCACTACACAAATGTATTTTTTATCATTAATTTTATGCTGTTTATTCAGGTTTGGCATATGATGTTGGCATTGTTTAAGCATTGTTTAAGTTTCTCCCAATGACAATTTTTCTAATTTTATTACTGGCAAGCCATGGAAAGACATTTCAGGATAAATGGTTAAGTTCTTTAGTGTTTGTTCACTTTTATTTGCTTATAGACAAAGATGAATTCCCAAATATCTGCAATGCTTTTGATTATTTTATCTACTTATCTGATGGCATACACACACACACACACACACACACACACACACACACACACACACACACACACGCACCCACGCGCACATACACAGACAAGAAGTGCCTAATCATATGCATATTCCACATTTTATGTTTAAGTCTAAGTGTTTTAATGCAGTGACTTGCACTGGTCTTGGTCTTGGTCTCGGCCTGTCTTGGTCTTGGTCTTGACTCGGTCTCGACCCTTTAAAGTCTTGGTCTTGTCTCTGTCTCGGCCTTTCTTTGTCTTGGTCATGACTTGGTCTCGGTTTAGGTGGTCTTGACTACAACACTACTAAAAACTAATTTGGGTCCACCCTTCAGCTGTGACTATATTCCTAATACAGTCCCTCCAGGATTGTGCAATTCTGTAATCGCAAAATAACACAAAATTAAGGAAATGTGCAATTATTAGACGTATTGAGTGACATCATCACTTTGTGAGATGCTCTTTGCAATTCAAAGTAGACTAAGCTACTTTAAAAAAAGAACATGTAATGTGAGTACAGCTATAAAATATCTCATTTAGATCACAGAAATTATTGATAAGTCAAATGCAGACTGTGTATAAAGCTTGTTGTGTGTGGGGAGTAAAACATGACCCAATATATTATCATATATAAGTTTGTTATAAACACGTCATAATTTTAGTAAACATATTTCAAAAGGTGCTATTAAAACAATTTTCACCAGATGTTGGTAACAACTCATGCAATCCACACATTCAAAGAAATCAAACAATAGATGTCCACAAATTAACTAATGAAAGAAACATCTCATGATGGGTAAATCCTAACCAAAACACCCAGTCAAGGAAACTCAATTGGTTTTAGAGAAAGAAAATAAAGCTGCTAGAATGGCCCAGCCAATCACCTGACATGAATCCAATTCAAAATCTATAGAAAAAACTAAAGATCAGAGTTGAAAGAAGAGGCCCACAGAACCTTCAAGATTTTAAGACTGTTTGTGTGGAAGAATAAAAGGGCCAAAATCACAACTGAGCAATGCTTGCAAGTTGCAACACGTTTCTCCATATGCCTCATCTTAAAGCTTTCATTACCAACAAAGGCTTTTGTACAAAGTATTAAATAAATTTCAGAAAGCATGTTCACTACTTTTCCCTGCATCATTTTACATGATTACACATAACGTCTTGGTTACGTATGCAACCTCCGTTCCCTGAGTGAGGGAACGAGACGTGTTGATGATGTGACGCTAGGGGTTCAACCTTGGAAGACCAATCATTCTGATGCTATATGAAAAAAGCCAACGAATGAACAATGAACATTGGCAAATGAAATGTGCATACTGTGACTATACTGAGGAGCCGAATAGGACCGTCCGATCAGCGGTCATCAGTCAGTGACATGGCAGGAGGGACACAACATATTGTTCCCTCCCTCAGGATACGTAACCAAGACGTTTCCCTTTTGTCACTCACTCGACGTTGTGACAAGACGTTCCCTTTGAAAAACCCTGTGTTAGAAACCTTTGGCCAAGCAAAACCTATAAGCAGAGCATACATGGGAACTTGCTAAGGTTAATAACCTTCCAGCGCAAAAGAGAAGTCGACCGTACCATAGGGACGGGAAGGATATATAGTAAGACATAGTAACTACAGCATAGTAAAAATACTAGCCAAGCTCTGGGAAGCCTTTAAGAGGCAGGCGGGGACCACAACATACCAGAGGGTGTCAGGACTCTGCCTTGAAGTCTTGTTATATTTGCATTTTGTCATGGTGGCAGAGTACTGACAGTCCCTGGCCTTGTGTGGAGGTTCATGCCTTGTTTTTGGGTTTGGCATGTGCCTCCGGTGTCTTGTCTTGTGACCCCGCCCCCTCGTTCTCCTGCTTATTAGTAATCATTGGTTTTCTCCCATCACCTGTTCCCGCTCGTTATCTTGTTTGGTTTCTTCTATTTAATGTCAGTGTATCTTAAGTTCTGTGCAGGATCATTTTGTATTGTGTTGTGTTCAGTATCGTGTTTGTTCCAGTGTAGTCTGGCAATCTGGTGAAAGTTAAGTGTTTCATGTGTTCATGTCGTGTACCCCCTCGTGGGTTTTTGTTTTTGTATAATAAAGTGTTTTCTGTTTTCCCCCGACATCGTCTGCATTTGGGTTCATCTTTCCTGCCAAACCCTCACAGAGGAGGGTTTTTGTGGAAAAGTCCAATGTGTGGATTGGATGGGTTTTTACCGACATCTGGTGAAAATTTCATCTCAATAGCACCTTTAGAAATATGTTAACTGAGAAAAATGGTGATGTGTTCAATACTTATTTTACCCACTGTATATATAGACCGTTTAGTAGACTTTCTTAACCTTGCCAGTCTACTTATTGTCAAAACTTTATTATTGCCAATTAATGTCAAAATGCATTTGAAATCTGAATGCAGTAATGTGTAAACAAAATGCAACGTGAGTACTTGACAGAGAGAAAGAGAGAGAGAGATAGAGAGATTTTTTTAAGTGAAATAATTTGATGAATAACTAAACCTTTGCATAATAATTGTTTGCCTGCTGTTAATATGATGGATTCTTGGCATTTTCTTAAGTTAATGCATTGTTTATTGAATGTCAGTGCTTTCTATTTTCATTAGAAATGAAATGTTGACATTAATTGTTATGAATTGTTAGTTGAATTAAAGAGACGAAAGGTTCTTGAGGTCAGAAAAGTAATAAAAATGCGTACTGAATGTTGTCAGTGGTATACTGTGGAATTATTAAAAGCCATTAAATAATGTTTTCACATGTAGTACTTTAAAAGAAGAATCCTGTGCTATCCAATTCAAGTATTTTGTTTTTCAAAAAAATAAAGCCACCGCAAATTCAAGCATTTTTGTCACCAAAATCATGAAAAAACTCGACCAGTGAAATCCTGTAGGGACTGATAATATAACACAGCTTAAACCTAATTCAAGTCCCCCCTAAGACTATATTCAAAATTTAGCACATTTCTGAAAGTCACAGAATCTGTTTTCTGGCAGATCCATGCATGTAAAATGTTATAGTTAATGATAAAAGTTTTGCATTACTTTATCACTTGTTAAGAGTCTTAACATGAACCAAGAGTCTTAACATGAACCCCTAAATGTTTCACCATAAAGTTCATACTGTGATAGCTGTGATGGCCTCCATGAGATATGCCCTTGGCGATGACAGGCATAAGCGCATGCTGGATGGCCATCTCCCACATGCGGGCCACGTCCTGTCCCACCCCGCTAACAAGTACGTTGCTTCCGTAGCCAGATGTTCCCCCGTCAGCCCGAGCCAGGTTCTCTCCCACATAATACACCAGAGATGTTGTGGCAATCTCAAAGCAATGTGGGTTTGCACCCTCAGGGAGCAGGTTGAAGGTTTTGGCTGGTTCCAAAGACAGCATCTCAGACAGGGGGATTTCCTGTTGGAGAAGGTCTTGTTTGAAAACTGAAACCTGAATTATATAGCAGAGGCATGCGTGTAGATTTGATGTGTGCAGTGATACGTGAAACTATCAGGACAAACTATCAACATCATCAAAGGAGTTATGTAAGCCCCTAGCTAATTATACAGTATGTAACTACAGTAAATACCTTATTTGTGTTTTCTTAACTATAGGTACGTTTGGCCTCGTGACAAAGTCACTAAAACATTTGATCTGAGAGTCATAAACATATCCGTCACAGTGTCATTTTTAACACATCTTAAATTATATATCATTCGGTGGTTAAAATCATGGTGGAGGAAAAATTACATTGGAAATATTTCTGGAACAAATGCATTAAATCATTTTAAGACAATAAATATTAAATATTCTAGCAAACTCTCAGAAAAAAAGGTACAAAAGCTGTCCATGGGAAGGTACCGTTTTGAAAAAACAAAACAAAACATATTTGTAACTAAAGGGTGCATTTAAGTACCACAAAAATATATATTGATATATATCAAAGTTATATCTGTGCCTACAGTAAATCGTACATATTAGGACCTTTATAAAGTCCCTGTGAACAAAAAGTTGTGTGTTGTGACGACGAGTGAAACAAGGAAAAATAGTGGGTGTGGCTTGCGTTTTGATTGGATAAGGAAAAATAAGCATTTCATTCAGAAATGAAACTCACAGTAGATTATTAACAGCTGGATGGGGCGAAGTTAACAAATGCTCCCGCCCAAGCGGTCTTGCCACAATAGGGTGGAATTACATTTTCAATTTTTTTCAGTTTAAAAAGGCACATACACTCACCTAAAGGATTATTAGGAACACCTGTTCAATTTCTCATTAATGCAAGTATCTAATCAAGCAATCACATGGCAGTTGCTTCAATGCATTTAGGGGTGTGGTCCTGATTAAGATAATCTCTTGAACTCCAAACTTGATGTCAGAATCGGAAAGAAAGTTGATTTAAGCAATTTTGAGCGTGGCATGGTTGTTGGTGCCAGACGGGCCGGTCTGAGTATTTCACAATCTGCTCAGTTACTGGGATTTTCACACACAACCATTTCTAGGGTTTACAAAGAATGGTGTGAAACGGCAAAAACATCCAGTATGCAGCAGTCCTGTGGGCGAAAATGCCTTGTTGATGCCAGAGGTCAGAGGAGAATGGGCCGACTGATTCAAGCTGATAGAAAAGCAACTTTGGCTGAAATAACCACTCGTTACAAACCGAGGTATGCAGCAAAGCATTTGTGAAGCCACAACACGCACAACCTTGAGGCAGATGGGCTACAACAGCAGAAGACCCCACCGGGTACCACGCATCTCCACTAAAAATAGGAAAAAGAGGCTACAATTTGCACAAGCTCACCAAAATTGGACAGTTGAAGACTGGAAAAATGTTGCCTGGTCTGATGAGTCTCGATTTCTGTTGAGACATTCAGATGGTTGAGTCAGAATTTGGCGTAAATAGAATGAAAATATGGATCCATCATGCCTTGTGCAGGCTGGTGGTGGTGGTGGTGTAATGGTGTGGGGGATGTTTTCTTGGCACACTTTAGGCCCCTTAGTGCCAATTGGGCATCGTTTAAATACCACAGCCTACCTGAGCATTGTTTCTGACCATGTCCATCTCTTTATCACCACCATGTACCCATCCTCTGATGGCTACTTCCAGCAGGATAATGCACAATGTCACATAGCTCGAATCATTTCAAATTGGTTTCTTGAACATGACAATGCAAGATGCTATCCTATCAATATGGGCCAACATTTCTAAAGAATGCTTTCAGCACCTTGTTGAATCAATGCCACGTAGAATTAAGGCAGTTCTGAAGGCAAAAGGGGGTCAACACAGTATTAGTATGGTGTTCCTAATAATCCTTTAGGTGAGTGTACATTGTTTGATCATGCTCACTTTTAACAGATAGATTAAATTAACTTACCTTGTAGTATTTGCTCCCAGTATCATTCTGAAAAAGAGTGATACACTTGCTGTCTAGTCTCCAGTAATGTCTTTTACGCTAGTGTGAATAAAAAGAGAAATATTACCTTAATGATGTCACATTATTTACAATACACACTTGACTCCTGGCACATTATAGCAAGTTCTCTTGTTAATTATTATTTATTGTAAAGTTTCTAATTAAAAATCCAGCCTACTAACCAGTGTGTCTTTGCTGGTGAAATGCACAAGCCATCCTTCTTTCATAACATTGCTGCTTTTCCTCTTGGTGTGTTTGACAGACTGAACCACGCGCATAAGTGGGATGTTGTTGCTGGTGCAAGGGCTTTAAAAAACACAATGACATGTCAAAACCTTTCGAGAAAATGTCAATTGGAGGTCAAATGCTGGTTCATAGAAGTTGAATACTCGTACTGTTTATCTGTTTAATCTCCTGAACATACCAACGACAAATACATTTAGTTCTTAATTATTGTTTGATATTTTATAAAATTCGTTAGGATCAAATAAAATAGACACAAATCATTGTTACCATATAATAAGTGTAGAGTTGTAAATTTAAAAGTATTTATTAAGGGACGAATTTGTTCTGAGAAAATCTGAGGCCCTGTTTACAACTGGTATTAACCTATTTCCCGCCTGCCATTTTTTGAAAAGTTGCCCGTCAGCATTTTTTTGTGATTTTCACGAAATTACTTCCAGAAAAATGTTCTTCTAAAAATATATAAACATACAAATAGATGAAATGAAAGAACAGACCCTCTGCTTTCAAACAAACAATAAACAAAACAGGAAAAAACTTTCATCCTATCTTTAGTTTTTTGTTTGTTTATAAACTCTTAAAGGCGCTCTAAGCGAATTGACGCGTTTAAGACCATAACATTTTTTTGTTACATACAGCAAACATCTCCTCACTATCTGCTTGCTGCCTGTCCGCTGATCAAACTGTAAAAAAACGCGATCTCTGTAGACAGCCCAGGCTTCACAAACGGCAATATCAACATAGTGGCCAAACCTAGCACCACAAAACAAAACAAAGGGTTCCAGCCAATAAACGACAAAAAGGATTTGGGGGTGGGGGGTTGGGCGCGTTCATGAAAGCACGGAAGGGAGGGGGAGGATTTAGCTACGCTCTGTCTGTTTGAAAACAATTCAAATGTCAACAAAAACTAACGTCTCGCAGATTCGCTTAGAATGCCTTTAAATATGGTTATTTTTCTTCAAAAATACAAAATTTTGAGCGAAAAGCTGAAATAATTGCATTTTTGTTAAATAATTTTGTGAGAGATCAGATTCAGAACGATTATCAAAACATACATGGAGTGTAAAATTAATAAATAATTTTTTGGAACACGTTTTTTCAGGCAAATGTTTTCTCTTAATTGACGAGATAACTCGTCAACTGCGGGGAATGATTTAAGTTGTGTTTTTGCTGATTGGATCACAAGTGGACGACGCTAAATATAGGTGTAAAGGGTTTGTGAAAGTTTTGAGCTCGTCCACTTTCGATCACATTCAAAGGTAGTCGAAAACGGATTGCTTTTGTGGTGTAGACGCACATGCGGTCGAATGTATTCGAACAGCCACAAAAGACTGCCTACTCTCCACCTATTGATCTAATGTGATGTACCGAGCACATGTTTTTATATTGGACCTAACTTCTAGCATGAACCCACAGTGTTCAGCGTGATATTTAGGCTTTTATTGATAAAACTATCAAAACCTCTTTCATTATTGTTTTACTTTGCAAGCGTGTTCAGTGAGCTTATTTCATAATTTTCTCTAAAATATCCGAGAAAGTCCTTACAAAACATTGTGCAGCACAGCACGTTCACTAACAACACAAGCAGCAGAACTCTTTCTAATATTAGTGCGCCCCAATTTTAACCTGTCATTTTTTCCGCTCGCCTTTAAAACAAAAGCAGAGGGACTCGCCCATATACCATCCCCTTGAAAAAATCAGGACAGAAGTGGTTAAAAGTGGACAAAAGAGACAGATTAAAACATACAAGTCTCAACAGTCCACTTGTGATTCAATCGACCAAAACACATCTTAATACCAGGTGTTATGGTGCGTTCACACCAGACACATAAGTGGTGGCAAGCGCGAGTCATTTACATGTTAAGTCAATACAAAGACGCGAATAGGCATCCTGCTGCGCGGTAAGCGCAAATGACGCGGTGCGTTCCACGCGAATTGAACGTTGCCGCGTGATTCATGGAAGTTGGAAGATCTGACCTTTGGCAGATTTTTGCGCCGCGTTAACCAATCAGGAGCTTGCTCTAGCAGTGACAAGATTACAGGAAGCGAGCGGAGGCAGAAAAAGAAAAAAAAAATGGAGGACAATCATCATCGCTACACAAGACATCTTTGAATTTTTACAGGAATTAAAAGTATCTTGTTTGGAAGAAAGTGAGTGAGGAGGTTGAACAATCTGGTAAGTTTACTTAATTTGAGCTATTTAAGCCCCTCCCATGACGCAAATTTACGCATGAAGGTCTCTTAAGACTAGAATTTCACGCGCAAATGAAGCGAATAAACTCAAAATGTTCAAGCTTCCAATAGTGCATTTTTGCCGCCTCTTCCACGTCTGTTGTGAACACACAGTAAGGGTTAAAGTACTTATTGTTTTCCCATAGGTGTCTTTTTGATGAGTAGCTACCTGATGATTCTATTGGATTCATCTGGGTCCTGGTCCTGAAAATCGACAAGTTCACCATGTCCAGCCTCTAAAAATGCAGCTGAGTCGGCCACAAGGGATTCTTCCATATCATCGGTAAGTGGACTGTGTCTTTCACCATCATGGTCATCGCAGCCTTCCTCCATGACCACATCTGATTCAGCACCAGGACTCAACAAATCTACAAGGCAAGAATATTAAAATGGGATTGGAGAGAAGGAAGGCTATAAAGCAAGAAGTTAAAGCAAGACAAAGTCACATGATGTGTCAAAAAGCTGTCAGTTTAAAGGGACACTCTACTTTTTTTGAAAATATGCTCATTTTCCAGCTCCCCTGATCTCCGTGTCTGGCGCTACCACTTTCGGCATAGCTTAGCATAATCCATTGCATCTGATTAGAGTATTAGCATCTCGCTAAAAAATAACCAAAGAGTTTCGATATTTTTCCTATTTAAAACTTGACTCTTCTAATCAAGGACTTTGCTGCTGTAACATGGCTGTAGGAGGCGCAATGATATTACACAGCAGAAAATAGTCCCCTTAGTAACTTTTAATGGCAGGGGACTATTTTCGGGCAGTGCGTAATATCACTACGCCTGCTGCAGCCATGTTACAGCAGCAAAGTCGCCAGAATGAGAGTATAGTTCCTAGCTATATCTGCCTAGAAAATCGCAACTTTTAATTTTCTGTTGGTCTTAGTACAGTAACTACACTACAGAAGAGTCAAGTTTTAAACTCTTTGGTTATTTTTAGCACGATGCTAATGGTCTAATCAGATTCAATGGATTATGCTAAGCTATGCTAAAAGTTGTACGGCCAGACCCGGAGATCAGCTGAATGGATTCCAAAAAGGTGAAAATCAAATATTTAACTCTAGGGGAGCTGGAAAATGAGTATATTTTCATAAAAAGTGAAGTGTCCGTTTAACACCAGCAACCCTAAAATACAGAACCTGAGCTGATAAAAAAAAATGTCAGAAAAGTAATTAATAATAATACTTTATTATAATTTAAATATATTAATATAGAGACTCAGTTGGGACTATATTATTATTGTCTCATGAGATGTACTGTAAAAAAAATGCATTCTCATTCCTCCGGTTTGAATGACAAAATATGTATGCTTGCTTAACCAATATTATTTGATACAAAACAAACGGGTTCAATCTTACATTAACCCAGTGTTTTCATGTAAGCACACAAGAGAGTTTGATGTTCAGGTGGTGTTCCAATGCTCGGTGAGATAAATATTGTTGTTTTTGTTGTGAAAATGCAGTGTTGTTCATTGAATCACAGAGATGCTAAAGTTAGACTTGCCTCCATTTCTTGACACCTCTCCGAGGCAGTTGTTTGGCACTTTGGGTGCACATCGTTTATGGCAGTTGAATTTGCAATCTGAGACAGTGTGAAGGGAAGAGAGTAAAGGAGAGAGAGAGAAAGAGAGAGAGAGAGGAGTTTACTACCAATCTGGCACATAAACATATGAGTTCCTGTTGTGCTGGTGGCTGACAGGCTGAGACCTCGCACATTGAACACATGAACATTAAAGCTGTTTGCAACGGCCTTGCCAACTGTACTCTTTACTGCTTGGCACATGGCATATATTCCTTTTACCAACACACGTTGTGTATCATTTTATATATATATGCATACTGTATACACACAAACAGCTGTTGTGTCACTGTATAGCTGTGCTCCCAGTTAACAAAAAACATATCAACAAATGTCATGATCTGTTAAACAGTGAGTTGCAGTGTTATCAAAATGTATACATTCGTATATTTGCAACTAGTGGACTAAAGATAAACTTGGAATATCATACTAGTTTTGTTGCATGCAAATGTAAACCTATTAATACTACAAAAAGGCATAGAATAGTGAATGTAGTATTACTGTAGTATGTAGATTCCAGTAGTGCAGTCGTGAGTTTAAAAACCTTATAGCTAGTACACAGTATTGGGGATAGTCTCTTACCTTTGCACTGCAGTCCCTGACGAAAAAGACCCTTGAGAAGCTTCTTGCAGTGCTGGCAAACTGTGGGCCTTGTGTAGGAATGGATGACAAATGTGTGTGGCACCTTCACTTTAGAGAGCAGGATCTTGTCTAACTCTATTGGTCGACCTATATAGGACTGGGAGTTGGAACGGCCTCTTCCGGGAAAGATGTCAGATGGCGTTTTTTGCTGTGAACAAGTAACATACACTATTATAATACACTATGGATACAGAACCCTAAATTCCTTGTAAAACACAGGACAGCTACATAAAGATACTAGGGAAGCTGTCACAAAGGCTATTAATCAGCAACTATGTGGTTTTGGTCCCAGAATCAAAATACAAATCTATTTTTTCACTTTAAAGTGGTTTTGAATGTTGATATGAAACATTGTTCTCTAAATTTGGATATTATTTAGAAATTTCGATGCTAAATATCTATACCGATTTCTATTTTCTATTCTAATATCCAGTGTTGGGGGTAACGCATTACAAGTAACGTGCATTACGTAATAATGTTACTTTTCTGAAGTAACGGGTAAAGTAACGCATTACTTTATAAATGTACACATTAATATTTTAGTTACTTTTTTTAAGTAACGCAAGTTACTTTTCAGTTTAATTAATTTGATTTAAAAAAATAATGTACTGAATTAAACTAAATGTAGTTTTAAAAATTACGCACTCTATGCATGCGCGTCCGAGCGGGAACAGTTTGAGTCGAAAATGGAGATGGCAGGCCATCTTGGCAGGCCAAATGGCAACTTGACATTTTTGCGATGGAAATATGCAATTTATTGAAAGGACAAGTTCGGTATTTTACACTTATAGCCCCGTTTTCAGATTGTTTATGATGAAATAGAACGGGTTTGACTGAAATTTCGACATATGCGGGTGCCCCGAGAATTTTCGGGTGTTTGTGTTTCACCTCCCACCTTTATAATGGGTTTATAGGTGCACTGGAACAATCCTTCCTAAACTGCATTAAACTTTCGTTTACAAAGACGTTGAAAGCAGAGGGTCTGTTCTTTCATTTGGTTTATTGTATGTTTATATATTTAAAGAAGAACATTTTCTGGAAGGCATTAAACTTTGGTGAAAATCATGAAAAACGCTGGCGCTGGCTGGCAACTTTTTTTAAAAACGCTGGCAGTGAAAGAGTTAAAAGTAATTTTCCCCAACACTGCTAATATCATATTTTTGCTATAGGTGTTGGATCAACAGGTATGTGTCTATACTGAAATTGACATTTAAAAATAACATATTGCCAGCCTTGAGAAATATTCCCATTTAAAATGTGACAAATAGCCTCAGGGTTCCATATTATTTACCAAACACTTTTTCATAGGGGGAAAACCAATCGGAAATGATGCTCCTATGCCCCATTATCTTTGAAGATCAAAACTCTTGAAGTGTAAACTCTAGGAGTTGCACAATTGTATCTTATACTGTGGTCGATTAACTCTTTCCCCGCCATTGATGAGTTTTTTCAGCAATCCGGATTTCCGCTATTATCCACAAGGTGGTGCCCTTACCCACCTTATAAAAATCCGTGTATGTTTTGATGATTACTCCGCCAGCATTTTTTATAATTTTCAAAAAAGTTTAACTCTCTTCCCTCCAGTGTTTTTTAAAAAATCTTGCCAGCATCTTTCATGATTTTCACAAAAGTTTAATGCCTTCCAGAAAATGTTCTTATTTAAATATATAAACATATAATAAAAAAAAGTTTCAGCCTATCTTCATTTGTTGTCTTTCTATCACCTTTAAAATATAAGTCGGTTTCTTCAAAAATTCCAATTTTTGAGCAAAAAGCTGAGATTATTGCATTTTTGTAAAGCACTTTTATTAGAGATCAGATTCAGAGCTATCGCCAAAACATACACAGAGTTTTTACTGTTTCTGAATTAGTGAATGATTTTTAAGTTGTGTAAGAGCGCCACCTAATGGATAATAGCGGAAATATGGATTGCCGTAAAAACTCGTCATTGGTGGGGGAAGTGTTTTCTCTTAATTTACGAGATAACCCGAGATAACTCTTCAATAAAGAGGAGATAATGTTTTGGAGCACACAACTATATAGATTTTTTCCTAAGGTTTATTCCTCAGTTGTTTCAAGTGCTGCGTTTTTTAATTAAAAAAACTCTGGCAGCTGTCTCTGCATATTTTACCAGTCGCCGAGATTTGAAAAATTTTAAACTTTTGGAAAAATGCTGGGCTTTTCAATGTCACTCAGCCATCATTTCGCAGCGGAGGAGGGTGCGGGACAAATACCACACCAACTGGTGCATCGTACAACTGTTAAATAAAACAGTATAGCGACCAAAGCGCTCAGCTGAATAAAAGCTGGCGAGCGCCCACAGTTGGCGTTTTTAGAAGAGCGCCTGGCACTTTTAGCCGTGCTTTGGTGGACACGGGCCTAAGGCCAACATATTCGTAATAAAAGTTAAACACACTTCATTTTGATTTCATGCCGCCTTTAAATTCAGAATCCACTGTTATCAAAAACAAATCAAAAAGATTTATTTGTCACACGAGTTTACACGAGCATTAGCCTAAGCTAAGTCACACTGCTCTCGATTAGCTAAACGAAGACACAATGGTTCTTCTAGGGTCATGCTGGGGGAGATTGTTGTATATGCTGAGCTCTGATGAATTTGCATCACCTCAGAACACAACACCTCTCTCATTACGCCGATCTTTAACGTGGTGCTGATTGGCAAAGATGCAGATGTCTTACCACATGTTGTGAATAGATCTGACATCACGCAGGTGCGCATAATCAACTATTCAATGTGCTCTAAAGAAAGAAAACGATCGATAGCTTCCTGTCGTCGTGTTGTACGCTTCGCCAATGGCTTCGAGTAAATTGATGTCGAGGGAAAGGTAATCTCAGTATTCTGAGCTCGTGCGCAGATAAAGTACAGATGCTGTAACCTGTCTTAGGTGTAGGGAACAGATTAGAGAGCGGTTAACAGATGTTTGATTCTGCAGTCAACAGTCGATTAACAGTTTTCTTCAAACAAACTCTACATGTGTACCACAACATCTCGAGTGTCAGGTTAAAAGTCTCTCAGCCTCTGGGAGATTAAAAGGTGTAGGCATAGCGTAATACAATTCGAAGGGACAAAGTCCTTTTAAAAATGAGTATTCTTTGCAACTGTTTCACCAGAGTGTTGTTAAAAAACATATAAGTTCATATAAAATATATATGTGTGACCCTATATTTAAGGTAGGAATTTATCAATTCACTACAGAATACTACAGTATACACTAACAGTGTAGTATTTACTATAATATGGTACAGTATACTATAGTAAATACTATAGTTGCGATGAATCGTTTTTGTTTACATATAATGTATATATAAATGCACACACATGTATATACTGTATTAAGGAAATATTTACATGTGTACTGTATATACATTTTTATTAGGGCTGTCAAAAGATTAATCGCGATTAATCGCATATAAACAAAATAAAAGTTTTTTGCATAATATATACACTGTATAAAATACCTTGCTGCCTTCAGAATTTTTGTTGAATCAACTCGGATTTACAAGTCATTTCAACTTACTACTGGTGAGTTGTTATAACTTATACATTTAAGTTGTCTTTTCTCAACTATATTTTATAAGTTGTGACAACTCTTCTCTGTTGACATGACTTGTAAATTTGAGTTGACTTGACAAAATTTTTTAAGGCAGCAACGTTTTTTTTACAGTGTATGTGTGCACTGTGTGTAATTATTTTGTTTATAAAAATGCACACACATGCATGTTTTTATAAAACATTTACATGTATATTTATTTAGATTTTGATATATTTTGTACTATATATAAATAAAAAAATACATAATTTTTTTTTTCTTAAATTTATGCATGTATGTACGGAGCCCCTAAGGGGACATGGAGAAAAAATTTAATAAAGTTTAGTTTCATGTGCTCACGTGAAAATTTCATGTGCTCACGCGAACCTTTCATGTGCAGAATTTTTTAGTTTCGCGTGCTCAGGTGAAGCTATCGCGCGAGCACGTGAAACTATCGCGTGCTCATCTAAAACTAGTATCGCAAGCACGCGAAACTAAACTTTAAAAAAAATTCTGCACATGAAGGTTTTGCGTGAGCACATGAAAGTTTCACGTGAGCACATGAAAGTTTCACGTGAGCACATGAAACTAAACTTTAGATTTTTTTACTCCAATGTCACCTTAGGGGCTCGGTATGTATGTGTGTATTTATATATAAATAATATTTACACACAATACACACACAAGTATAATATGCAAACACAAACTTTTATTTTGTATGCGATTAATCGCAATTAATCTTTCGAAAGCCCTAATTTTTATATTTACATATAATTTCTATCATATATAATATAAATATTTAAAAAAATAATCAATATGTTTTATTCCTTAAAATTAAACATGCATGTGTGTGTATTTATATACACATAATATATGCGGATGTACTGTGTATAATAATTATGTAAACAAAAACGTTTATTCTGCAAACAAATAGTCATGACTAATCATTAGGCAGCTGGACAAAACATGAACAAAGGGGATAAAATATCAGACTTGGTTAGCTACAGTAGTTAGAGATAAATTGGTACTGAAAGTGCCTACCTCCATGCTAGGACTGACAGGAGACTGGGCAGCGAAAACCAGATGTGGAGAGATAGATAGAAAATGAGTATAGTTAATAAACAAGAAATGCATGCATCACAGCACCTACTGTAGGGCAGTCATACAGTACATGCAGTCAAAATACTGACTAAACAGCTAATGGTTATGGTTCATCTTATTCTGAGCAAGATCACTCACTTAGGCAGGTCAGGCTATTTGACCAACATATAAAAGGAAAAAACACTGTCTGAAATAAATGATATCAAAATAAATGACTGCATGGGTAAATAAAACATTATTTGCTTGTGGTTATCCACTTAACTTTCTGTCAAGTGCTTCAAAACATCTTTATGTGCCATATGCATTAGACTGTCAGTATTGTGGGCAGTCTGTGGGTGTGGAGGCACATTTAGGATGAACAAAAATGGTGCATGCATCAAATCTATGGTCATTATGAATGCCACCAGAGATCAAGTTGTTGCTAGGATTCCCACGTTTTGCAATTTTTGTATTAATTTACATACAAAGCTTCAATGCGACGATTCAATGCTGAACCACGTTGAGCATTGCCCAGTGATTTTAAAGATGAAACTTACCAGTAAAACTTCATCAGAGGTGCAAGGAGATGGATCGGCAGATATGGAGCGAGTGTTGCTCAGGCCGGTGAGGGACACGTTGGACAGTCGACGTTTACGGATGCCACTGCAGTTGTTTGGAATTTTAAAGGCACACCGTTTATGGTAGTTAAGCCCACAGCCTGACATCACAACAAAAGATAATCGCATGTCTTTATTGTAATTTCTTCGAGTTTAGTTTACGTATAACCTTTACAAACGTTACCTTCACACTTCAGACCCTGTCTCACCAAACCCCACAGCATTTCTCCGCAGTGATCGCAGAACGCTGGCGCTCGATATGAGTGAACGAAGAGCGAGTGAGGTCTGATCTGAAAATCCTCCACAGTAGCTGAGGCTGTAGGTTTGAAACACAACACACAATCATTAAAAAATGTTAGAAAACATTTTTATAAGATGTAATATAAGTCTCAGGTGTGCCCAGAATGTGTCTGTCCTATTTGGGTGGAAGCAAAATGTGCTGTTTTAGTGTCTGTACCTTTAAATGCAAATGAGCTACTGCTCCTCACTTCTTTACCAAAAGAGACCATGAGCACTTTCAGTTAAAATAGATCTGAGATATGGCAGACAACGTACAACTCGCGGAGGGTGGAAACTATGGTAATGCGGGACTGTCAGTCAGTCGCTATGGGTGGGGCTCTATCTGTGTGACATCACATTAACAAGAAAATCAAAACTCCATAATGAGATTGTTTTGGCTTAATGTGTTTTAAAATAGTGGAAGTGGGTGGATATTTTTTATTGTGGGGTGATTGTGTTCAGACACTGCCAACACACATTTATATCCAAAAAAAAAAAGTGGATTTTGCATAATAGGTGCGCTTTAAGTCATCTTCAACCTTTAAATTGTGTAAGAAAATTGATTTTGAGAAAATGCCTTTCCACTACCTGTTCCGATGCAATTAACACAATTTGTGCACTTGATTGTAAATTGCTTTGATAAAAAAGCATCTGCTGTTAAACACAAAAACGTTAATCCTCAGAATTTCATTTAAGGACACGCAAAGGAAGTGTCAAGTTTTGACAACCTTAGACTCTGAGACATCTGTTATTTGTGTGCGAATGTTGTTGTTAAAGCGAAGTGAGTCATGGATCCTTCCAAGTACTTAATTCCCAATTTACGACTTAAAATCATAATTAAAGTTGTTTTCTCATAACAACTTGCATAAATAACCTTATTTTTCATATGCATTATTTGGACTTTCAACTTCACGGGGGAATTAGCTTTCCTCTAAATCCCAGTAGCAATAAATAAACATGTCATGTTTGAAAAGCAAACAAATGTTGCAAAGGGAGTTTTATTTTTATTATTATGAACTGTCCTCTCTCAGTCCTCCCACAAGGCATGCGTATCTTTGGGGTACAGATGGATGAGATGGTGGGCCAAACCGAATCTATCAATGGCACAGTCTGGCAAACGCTGGCCATCTCCACAGAACTGCCACAAGGTCTGGGCAGCAGGCCTTCACTACTTCAGATCAGATGGGGAGACCGGGTGTCTGTCAGGGTTAATGGACTAGAGACAGTGGTGTCTCTTGAGGGGCTGCTGGTCAGTACAAATTAATTAAGGATTTGGATGTACAGTATACTGTGCAAAAGTCTTAGGCCACCATGGCACCATTAGATTTGTTGTTTTTGCAATGGTATAGTGAGCATTAAAAAATGTAAAACAGAGTAAAATTATAACCTAAAGTGTGAAGTGCTGCAGGCTTTCTTAGGGCCCTGTCATACACCCGGCACAATGCAGCGCAATGCAATTGTTTTTTTGCTAGTTTTCACGTCCAGTGTCACGTTGTTTAAATTACAAATACATATATGCCAGAGTCCTGAAACGGGTCAGGTACGCGCATAAAAGTGTCTAAAACAGGTGGATTGTGACCTTCTTAAAATTCACAGGCGGGGATGCGGTCGGATAATTAACTCCGTGCGGGTGGGTAGTAGCGCAAATCAAAATATGTGCAATATTTGTATGTCTAAATTACCATTACATGCTCAACATTTGACATTTGACCCATCACGTCACCACCACCACTGCGACAGTGTGCGACCATTGTTGATGCTTCTCGTAGCCTTGTTGGAGTGAGCGTTGAAGGAGTTTCAAAAAGTTTTGCCGTTGACAGCCGGCCTGGAAGCTGGGAACGTCTTCTCTTAGAAAGCATTTCGAGGTGAGACTTAGGAGCACAGCAGGGTTGTGTAGGTAGGTTGTATTTTTTCCATTAATAGGTCTATTTGTGTATAGTTATCAGGATCCATAGCCAGGGCCGGCGTCAAGGGGTGGGCATTCTTGGCAGTGCCCCCCCAAACAGGTTGTTGTGCCCCCCCTACAAAGTTTTTTATTAATTTAATATATATCAAGTATAATTAAAATAAAGTAAACGTTTCATGACGTGTAATGTAATCAAATGAGGAAAATATAGTTGATATATGTTTTTTTTTTATTAAAATAGACCAGTTTCTCTGATTGGATGTATTGCCGCGTCTCACCCGTCTTACGTCTTTAGCATATTTGTGACTTGATACTAGCAACGTGTTTTTTCGTGGCATTTTATGGATCGTGTAAAATATGGATATTAGAACATTTAGAACGAACCAACACCGCCTGCTCCATCTGCCTTCATGCAAACACAGACTGGCTCAAACTCAGAGATTAGAGGTCGAGGTGGAATTTACAAATCTACAGGACACTGTTTTAAGGAAGTTTAATGTTCGTACACGCCGTCTTCAGCTATTTTAAAGGTAGGTTAGCGTTTTTTAAATTACGTAAGCTTAAATGTGAAGTGTGGCTATAGACCGTTAACAGCATTACGACGTGATTATGGTAAAGCGGCTTTTTTAAAGCTAGGACGCGGTGTGCGCTGCGATATGAAACCCATTCATTTCAATGGCTTGCGCCGCGCGAGGGCGGTTTGTTGTTGCGTTGAGCAAAGCGCGAGCGCAGCGGAGCTCAGCTTGCGCTCATGCCGCGGTCGAAGTTCAATAGTTTTGCGCATACTGTAGTTTGTGGTCTTTTGCACTTTATACGGGAAATGAGCTGACAGTCTGTACCATTTGTATGAGTGTGTGCTTGGACTGTACTGTATTTGTTGTTTTAATGTCTTGTTTTTGCAAGTTATTATTGCAATTGCGTGCCCCCCCGTTGGAAGCCATGTGCACCCCTGTTAGTTATGGTCAGGCGCCGGCTCTGTCCATAGCTTATTTAGGTGCTGATGGTAGGCTACTTGAAGGGCACAAAACAAAGCGCACTTTAGCCTGTTTCATTAGCCCATTCATGACGCTGTTGTGATGTTGAGATAGGTAGGAGATAAAAAATAAAGCACTTTAATTGGAATGATTTTAGCGTGTGTGATTTATGCGTGTGCAGGTACGGGTCGGGTAACACGCCAAATATTAACGGGTCTGGGCGGGTGCGGATTTAATTTTGATATTATCACGAGTAACGGGTCGGATCTGGTGCTGAACTTTGCGAGTATGGGCGGGAGCGGGTCTCCAAAAATGGACCCGTGCAGGACTCTGATTTGTGTGCCCATAGGCGTGCTGGCTTGAAAACGAGGTGTGTTCAGGTGCATTGTTGGCACGTTGCTTTTTTAAGGAAACTAAAATAGACTACGTCATTGATCAGCTTAAACCGCAATATTGGCGCAATATTGTTTTTGTTATTTAAAGAGCGTTAGTATGCACCTATAAATGGGACGACAACGCACGTTTGCTTATGGCACACAATGGATGTGCAGCACCACACAAACATTTTTAAATTATGACAAATTAAAAAATTTAAATCTCTTGGACATAAATGAGGACAGTTTACAGGACTTTAGAAGGCGTGAAGCTGAGATCAGCTTGAAAGTAAGCAGATTTTTTTCTCTTATAAAAAATGCAAAAATATATTGCATTTATTTAGATTTTTTAAATGCTACCCCATGGATTTATTGTATGACTTTAAGTAATTTTTTCAAAACACTCATGGTGCTGTCCCAGTGCTAAATTCACCACACGTTTGTAAATTCTTCTGTTTGTTACAAATAAAGTATTTTTTTACTTATGCAAACCAATTTTTTTAGCATATTTGTAAATTATTCTTATAAAAACCTTTTTGAGATTACAGTGATCTTTTATTTACTTGTAAAAGTGGATTCGGACACACCCTAAATGCCGTGCGCTTTAGACCATTTGCTTAGATTGTTAAAATAGGACCCTTAAACCTAAATCAAAAATGAAAATGAAATCCTAATTTCTAATACTAATCTGATGACTTCAACCTCTTCAAAAGATGTTTAGTGCCAAGAGAGGTCAAACTAAGACTTTTGCCTAAAGAAGACATTGTGTTAATAATAATTGTGCTTTTTAATATTTTGTGCACACATTTTCTGTATTTTCCGTTTGTATCTTAAAGGGATAGTTCACTTTAAAATGAAAATTCTGTCATAATTTTCTCATCCTCACGTTGTTTTAAACCTGTATGAATTTTTTTCTGATAAACACAAAAGAAGATATTTTGAGAAATGATGGTAAACACACAGCAGATAGTGACCATTGACTTCCATAGTAGGAATAAAAAATATGATGGAATTTAATGGGTACCGTCAACTTTGTGCTTATCATAATTTATCAAAATATTTTCTTCATCATTTATCACAATATTTCCAAATCATTTTTTTACTACTATGGAAGTCAATGGAAAATCTGCTGTGTGTTTACCATCATTTCTCAAAATATCTTCTTTTGTGTTCATCAGAAAAAAGAAATTCATACAGGTTTAGAACAACATGAGGATGAGAAAATGATGACAGAATTTTCATTTTAAAGTGAACTATCCCTTTAATAAAGAGAGTGAAATATACATATGGATGGTTATTACAACTTTGCTAAAACAACAAAGCTGGTGTTGGTCTAAGACTTTTGCACAATACTGTATTTTTTATTAGAGAAATTTAAAGAACATTATATGGCATCAGTTCTTCAGTTTCAAATCCTGTCTTATATTTGGAGATCTATTATGTGGAAGGAGGAAGAAATCAAATAATACTCAACTGTTAATCCAAAATAAAGAAAGAAACAAACAAACCTGTGCACCAAAACATAAAAGAACACAAACCCAAATCCATAAAAAATTATTTTTAATTGGCATCTGAAATCTTCCAAACAAACCCAGCTTTATTTACATGTGCAAATTGTATCATGAAAGGGAAGCTTTTAGGGTGGTTGGAGTGTTTTGATTGGCTCTTGTCGGCTACATGTTGACAGGACCAATAGCGGTTGAGTGGCGAGCGCAGCGGGAGAACTGCCTGCCTCGACAGGCGTGTGTGTTGCCTCCTCTCCAACATGGCTTCCACTAGCACGCTCGAGCAGAATACATTCTGATTAGCCATTCTGCGGCTAAATTACCTCAATTCATTCAAATTATTGTTTTGCCTTTTGTTTAAAGGCCAAGATATGTTTGCAAGTTGAACTACCTGTAAACTGTCATTAAATGCTTCAGGGAAATAAGCACGATGCTGAAAAGCATCTTAAGTTGACTAAATGCAAACACTATGTGCCTTTACTGCTAGTGGAAACTGAAATTGCTGTGGTCCAACATTCTGGCCTTCTCATAGACCGCCATCAAAAGTTAATGTATAGTTTAATGATAAGCAATGTGTGGCAGTATAGAAGATAGAAAGAATATGGCTATATATTCTTTTAATTAAATTTACCCCTAATATATCTGCAATTTTGTATAATATTCATATTTATAGTTTTTTTAATACTACATTTACAGTACAGCAATCTTCTTTCATTGCTGTGTAAATGATTAGGTTCTATATATTTTTATAAAATAAAATATATATATATATAATTTATTTTTTTATCACTGAATTAAATTTGACACTGTATTTTAAATCCAGGCTAAAGTTTTATAACCTAATGATGAGAATATGAGCATCAAAGTTAAATTTCACTCATTGATTTTCAATCTTTGACATGACCTTAAGATTATATTTTCACAGATAATGTTATTTTTCATTATGTAATGTGATTTTATGTGGAAAACGATAAACCACAAAAAATAACAAATCATAGCAGGTATCACAATCTCATTGTCATAAAATCAACGCTTATGAGATCCAAAGACATTTTAAGAGTTAAAGGAATAGTCCATTTTCTTAAAAGAAAAATCCAGATAATTTACTCACCACCATGTCATCCAAAATGTTTATGTCTTTCTTTGTTCAGTCGAGAAGAAATTATGTTTTTTGAGGAAAACATTGCAGGATTTTTCTAATTTTAATGGACTTTAATAGAACCCAACACTTAACACTTAACTCAACACGTAACAGTTTTTTTCAACGGAGTTTCAAAGGACTATAAACGATCCCAAACGAGGCATAAGGGTCTTATCTAGCAAAACGATTTTCATTTTTGACAAGAAAAATAACAAATATAAAAATTTAAACCACAATTTCTCGCCTAGATCCGGTCCAGCGCGACCTAACGTAAATGCGTAGTGACGTAGGGAGGTCACGTGTTACATATATAAAACGCACATTTGCGGACCATTGTAAACAATAAACTGACACAAATACATTAATTAGTATCATTCCACATACAACAACGTCGGAACGGTCCTCTTCCAACACACTTGTAAACACTGGGGCGTAGTTTCGCGTTCATCCTCTGTGACCTCTTGACGTCAGGACGTATTGCGTGAGGTCACGCTGACGCTTTCAGGACTGGATCTAGACGAGAAATTGTGGTTTAAAAGTGTATATTTATTTTTCTTGTCAAAAATGAAAATCGTTTTGCTAGATAAGACCCTTATGCCTCCTTTGGGATCGTTTATAGTCCTTTAAAAATCCGTTGGAAAAAAACTGTTACGTGTTGAGTTAAGTGTTAAGTGTTGGTTTCCATTAAAGTCCATTAAGATGAGAAAAATCCTGCAATGTTTTCCTCAAAAAACATAATTTCTTCTCGACTGAACAAAGAAAGACATTAACATCTTGAATGACATGGTGGTGAGTAAATTATCTGGGCCGGGTTTCCCAAAAGCATCGTAAGGCTAAGTTGATCGTAAAAACGATCGTACGAATCATTTTAAAATTACGGGCCGTTTCCCAAAAGCTTCGTAACTTAAGTAGCACTTGAAAATCATTGTAGATCTACGAGTGCTCTGGAGTAATCGTTCATACATAAGTGCATCGTAAGACAGCAGTGTTACAAGGTCACCTGCAGGACAACCAGCAAATTGCTGCAATGACGATAATGTAATGTTTTAAATGTAATGTATATTTATTTATTGGGTTCTTCTTTGTTTATTTGTTTAAATTACTTTAATATAATATATTTAAAATTAAAATGAGAAATCAAATTTAAATTACAATTAAATTAAATTATAATTTTGGTAATAGTTGGTACTATTAAATTGATAAATGGTTTCTACCAATTGCTTCTATAATTAATCTACAGTAAAAAAATAATTGTTTTGAAGTGAAATGGCATCTGATTAAGGAAACCAAATAAATATGTACGGTACAATGCAATAATCCCTAATAATGAATAAACATAAAAACTAATAATAATAATAATAATCTAAACTATTACATAAAATGCAGAAGGCATTTCGCAGTGGGACGAGTCCTAACTACATACGGAAAAGAATATTTCATTATGCACAAATTATTAAAACATTTTAATAATTTTAAACAAATAATTGTTTAATGACTATATTTTATAATATTTAGTCATCAAACAATAATGAAAAATATTATAAAAAAACATTAGTGCACATCAGCTGAAGATCATTAGCCTAAACAAGCTTCTGCTACAAATTCGAGTCTTTCTATTGGTGTCATTTCAGCACTTGACAAACGGATAGCGACTCGTAAGTAGCACTTAAAACCCAGCTGCGAGCGATCGTTTAACGTGCATCTTTGGGAAACGCACGTAAATGAACAACGAATGTTCGTTAAGTAGCTCGTAAAAAGCGCTCTTAAGAGCTAAGTTCAATCGTTATCGGGAAACCCGGCCCTGGATTTTTCTTTTAAGAAAATGGACTATTCCTTTAACTGTGTAATACCGCTGGAAAACAGCTTAGATTTTGTTTGAGACTCAATTTAAAACTTACTGTACAACTCCAAGTTTTTAACCAACCTTAAAGTACAAATCTTGTTAGGTTTCATCCTGTTATTTATTTATTTATTTATTTTTGCTGTTGTAAACTGTAAATTATAATTAATAGAGTGTAAGTACCTGATCTTGACCAGAGCACATTCTCAAAAGTCTGGTTTAAAGTTTTTATAAAAATACCTTTTTTAAATCCCAACACAAGCATATAATATTTTTTAAAGTTACAGAGTTGAAAGGTGCTGCATAACAGGAATGACCCGATCATTATCACCTTGGCGCATAAAAGTTTGTGCATGCTGCTTAAAATTCACGTAGTTATTAATCCCACGCTTCTTACTCTTCAGTGTGCCACTTGTATTTTTATCTACTTTCTCTGTTGCAATTATGTTGATCCAGGCACAGCCAAACATCCTGTCAGTGCGCTTCACGGGAGCCAACCCGTGGTTACTCTAAATTTATCCGGCGAATAAAGATTTTACGAATGCAACAGACTGAGCAGAGACCCAGCAGAGAGAGCGTAGGTCATATTTTCACAAAATGTTGCTCTTTTTAATTACTAGTCGAGATCGTCCGAGATCAACATTTATTGGCCTGCTCATTCTTGTTTTCTTTTTTTTCACTTTGTTTTTCTCCAGATATACCAATTACAAACCATAGAAGAAATCAGCTACCTGTACATACAGTAGAAAACCAAATGGCATACAAAATCAGCGTTAAAGAGAACGTTCATCCAAAGATATACAGCATGGTTTACTCGCTCTCATGTTTGTTCCAAACCCATTCCCTTTCTGACCCTGTCTGTGAAACCCAGGCTAAAATAATGAAAATATGAGATGAGGAGCACTTTGATTTCACTCATTAATTTAAATCTTTGATATGATCTTACTCAATAATAGTCAGTATTATTTTTTCACAGCCTGTTCTTTACATTATGTAGGATGATTTTATGTAGAAAACAGCAAATCACAAAAAAAGCTTAACCCATTTTTTACAGGCATACTGTAAGAAACATTTTAACAAAAAAATGTCACTATTGGCAGTACCCTTTTATGAAGTACACATCTGGACCTAAAGAGTCCATATAAGTACCACAGTAAGTTTATACATTTTAAAGGACCTTTCAATAGGGTACTGCCCCAGTGATGGCTTGGGACCATTTCTTGACAATTTTTTCTGATAGTCAGGGTCACATGGAGCACGAAGGGAGATATTTTGAAGAATGCACTGGTTGTTCTTATATGCTAACTTCTATGCTAACGTTTTCTGTGCTAACTAACTAAAGTTAATGATGACTAAAGGATTCAAACTTTATAAATGACATGAAGAACGTAGAAGACAGCTGCTGTCTTTTTCTACGCACTGCTCTTCTGTTATGCATTGCGCCGCTATATGCGTGCCAGCTCTTTTAATTCATTTCATATATATTATAAATATGCTTAACTGGCTGAAATCAGGGAAACTGTCAAGTGTGGGACGTATTATGATAAAGTTGTTAGTCACGAAGGAGGAGAGGGACCAAGAGAGAGAGACTTTTTAATGGCAAAAATAGAAATAATGAAATGTGACGAGACATGGGTACGTCTAATGCACAGGATACGCGAGAAATGTGTTTTCATGCATGGTAAAGAGACCGGCAATGAATTATATAATAAAATACATAAATACTTACAAAGACACTGTAGAGAACTTATTAAAAGCTTCCATTTAATTTTGTTTTAAACTTGAGCTGTTAAGAAAAGGCTTTCGTGAATGTTGGGTCTGCACATTACGCACGCATCTAGAAGGAGAGCGCATTGGTAAACATGAGGAAACTCTCATATATCATCTATTAGCTGACGGCAGTAAGTGTACGTTGTTTACCATAGTAAACTCGAATGGCATCTAAATATCACAGTGGTTAAACGCATACACGGGGGCGTGCATCATCTACGCTGAGCGTAGCTGCGTCTGTTCGTAGATTCAGATGGTGCAACATGCGTAAATATTTTTCACAATGTCAGACGTAGCTAAGCTCGACACCCAACTTCTTAACGTCCGGCTGTTGCAACCGGCCCCTGGTTATTTGCGCATGATTAAACGTGAGTCTTTAAAAACAAATAGTTTTAGCGTTTTTTTTTTGAAGTGGGGATTGGGGGTGCGCCAACACGGTTGGGGCATAGAAGGGGGTGCGCAGGAAAAAAGTTTGGGAACCCCTGTTCTATGGCATCGCAGAGGTTTTCAGAGGTCCTCTAATGTACACAAAGTATTTATTTAATAAAATATTACATTTTTTTAATTTATTAATTTATTTACATTTATCTGTTAAGCAACTAAAACTTACTGTTTTAAAGTGCCTGTGTCCTAGACAGACTATGTGATCTGTGCATAGGAAGTGCTAGCCCTGACTTAATACAGAAGACTTTTCACAAGACTTTTTTAATATGTCAAATAAAACTTTGGTCTCCCCAGAGTACATATGTGAAGTTTTAGCTCAGAATACCATATAGATAATTTATTATAGCATATTTAAATTGCCACTTTGTGAGCAAAAATTTGGTGTTTTTGGGTGTCCTTTTAAATACAAATGAGTTGATCTGTGCACTAAATGGCAGTGCCATGGTTGGATAGTGCAGATTAAGGGGCGGTATTATCCCCTTCTGACATCACAAGAGGAGCCACATTTCAATGACCTACTTTTTCACATACTTGTAGAGAATGGTTTACCGAAGCTAAGTTACTGGGTTGAGTTTTTTTCACATTTTCTAGGTTGATAAAAGCACTGAGGACCCAATTATAGCACTTAAACATGAACAAAGTCTGATTTGGATGATATGTCCCCTTTAATAAAATATGTGCTGGACCACAATTGCAAGAATTTTCCTCAGAGAAAAGTGATGTGATAATCAAATGGCCGTCTCATCTCCCTCGGGTGTCGTCATAATGAATAACCATTGACCTGACATTTGTGGTAGAACTCAACTGTTACTTTACAGTGAAATCAGCTGTCGAGTGTGTCATCGAGAAGTGTTACTCCAGGCTCCCGAAGGCCCGTCAAAGAGAATGTGCGCATCTGGGTGAATTAATCACCTGATACGTCTTGTCACAGATATGCACAGATAGAGGCAAACTCACATAGACTTGGCAAAATGACTGGGAGGGTGTCAGTCTCCTTCATCTCTTTGGAGTAGACTTCACTCAATTACCTGCAAGAGCACAGGCAGAATAAGCGAAGGGGGAAGGCCTGCCAAGTGTTTTTAGAAACACTTTAGCAGTGTCAAACACGATAACTCCATCGCTTCCTCAGCGAAGCAACTCCGGTTTTCACACCGGGTGCGACATTAAAACTTGGATGCGCATCAACTTATCCAGAGTGGTAAATGAGATGATTCTGAGACTAAAATAAGGAGTCAGAAATGGTACACGAATCGCAATCGGGGTAAGTCACATCTCTCCTATTTATAAAGAAGACGACTGCTGGTATATAATTGCATATAGGGGCATGACAAAATGTTAAAGTAACAGAAATCAGTGGCGGCCCGTGACTGCTCATCCGAGGGGCGCAAATTCAAAATGTGTCGTGTGTTGCTCGTTTTTTCAAAATATGTGTTTGTTGAGTCATGTGAACCATGTGCATCACGTGTTTTGTCAAAATAAGTGTCTGCTGCACATGCGTCAAAACCATTTATAATTAAAGAGACGCTCACGTTCACAAAATGCACGCAAGACACTCCCTTAACAGTAAACTCTGATTATGCGAGTATCTGGCAAATGCGAGCGTCTCTTTTATCATAAACCCTTTATTTGCGTCTGCTGCAGGCACTTATTTTGACAAGACACGTGATGCACACAGGTTCACTCGACGTGCAGAACACATATTTTGAAATTATGAACCACACACATGACGGACTACATACATGTTGCATCGAGCGCCCTCGAAAAAAGAAGTCACTGGCCGCCACTGCCAGAAATAAAATAAAAAATAAAAAGTGTATTTGGCGGTCGTCACATTGCATTGGAATATAAACAGAATTACCGTAGATTAAAAATGGCGGCATGCCAACTCCATGTCAGTAAGTCAGTCGATCATTGGTTCCTGCGTTTGCCATGACTGCATTTTTTTTTAATATGAATATAAAGAATAGTCACAAAAATCGTGACACCAATGATTGTCCTACTTAACGATTTGTATACAGATGTTTTAACGTATCGTTTCACTTCAAAAGACATTTATTAACCCATTGGAGCGATATGGATTCCTTTTTGATGATGGATGGGATTCAGGAAGAGCCAGGATACTTTTTAATATAACTCTGATTGTTTTCGCCTGAGATCATACATCTAAGATGGCATTAAGTTGACTAAATTATGAAGTATTTTTACCTGACAGGACGACTTCCACCAGGTCTCCCTCCATGATTTCGGCGGCGCACCTCACCAGCTGCAGAATGTTGTCCGAGTTCGGATCATGCCGGAACAGAAGAATCTTATCATACATCCCATAGAAGCCACATTCCGGGAACTGTGACAGAGAAGAAACGATATCTGTCAGGTGTTAATAAAGATGATGGTGAAGACCATTCTGGCCATGTGCTGCTGTGCGGTTTGTGATGTTAGCCCACATGAAACGATTGCTCATCTACTCAGGCAAAAATAATCTAAAAGCCCTGCCCACATGTTCAACTGACGGGAAACAACGTATACTTCACGCTGTTCATCCGGTTCTTCAAAAATACTTTGCCCATTCCCAAAGGCGAAGCTTACTCATGAAAACAACACATTTATAGCACTGAAAACTTTCTTCTTGACTGCTCCTAAACAGTTTTACGAACAGCAGCCTCACAATCAATTCAATGTCAAAAGAAAGAGCAACATATTGACTGGCCCGCGTAGACCGCTGGGGAAATGGCTCACTAGCCTCGTTCCCTATTGATCCCTGCTGGGTTGAGTTGCAGCAACACTCAGAGACGGCCTGGATGTAATGGCAATTCAAACCTGCACAGTTCACAAAGGGAACTCGCATCCGAGCTATTTAAGTTTTATTACGCCACAAACAAAGACAACGCATATAAAAACTATTCTGCCTGTCACAAATCATTTGTTTTTAAACAGTTAATACATAGTATGCACCGTACACAAAGAACAGGATTGTAAAATAAACTATTCTGTAAGCACTAGCAAAATGAATGTATGGCTTGTTGCCGTGGACCACAACACCATTCATAAGGGTCAATTTTTTGAAATTGACATTTATTAATCAAAAAAGATGAATAAAAGCTGAATAAATAAGCTTTCCGCTGCTGTATGGTATAGGATAGGGCAATATGTTGTTGAGATACAACTATTTGAAAATCTGGAATCAAAGGGTGCAAAAATCTAAATATTGAGAAAATTGCCTTTAAAGTTGTCCAAATGAAGTTCTTAGCAACACATATTACTAATGATAAATACATTTTTGATACATTTTAGTAGAAAATGTCCAAAATATCTTTATGGACCATGATCTTTACTTAATATCATAATGATTTTTGGCATTAGAAAATCAATAATTTTGACCCATGTATTGTTGGCTATTTATGGGTCACAATATTAATGTTTAAAATGCCATCTAGGGAATGATATGGTGGAAGAACGCTTAATTCTAAATAAATAAATAAATGCCTAAATAAATGTAGGCAAACACCATCCTCGAACAACTTTTAGGAGGTTTTCTGCCTCTTTCGGGACTAATGAAATGTTTGAATATATAAAATAATAGTCATTCACTGGTCGTGTGACTGTCAAAATTTCTTTGAATTGAAATTGTTTACGCTTAAATGACTATTATTGAGAACTACACAAATCTACTTATTTTGTGTAGGCCTATGTGTCTGCTTCGTAACTTTAAAAAATCCTGTTTCAAAAAAGACAAAAACAAAATGCCTCTAGTGGACATTCATCGAAAGATGCAGTGATTTATGACCCTGGATCACAAAGGGTCGTACGGGTATATTTGTAGCAATAATCAACAATACACTTTAGGGTCACAATTATTGATTTTTGTTGTATGCCAAAAAATATTAGGATATTAAAGCAACACTAAAGAGTTTTTGCTCTTTGCTCCCCCTACAGGTTAGAAGTGGAATTGTCAATTACCACTGTCGTATATACTGCAGCATAGCTGGCTCTGATTGGATTGAAGGTCTGCCGTAAAGCAAGTTTTTGAAGTTTTCACTCGAACTACAGGATCGCGACCCAACGGTTGGAAACTTCTTTAGTGCGGTATTGGCTGATAGAGGGCTGCAAAGCGAATGTGATCCGAGTGATTGAAACTTTTTTGGAAACGTAATTTTAAGGTAAAAAAAACTCTTTGGTGTTGCTTTAAGATCATGTTCCATGAAGATATTTTGTAAATATATATATATATATTTTGTGATTGGATCCAGTTGCTAAGGACAACTTTAAAAGCGATTTTCTCAATATTTCGATTTTTTTTTTGCACCCTTAGATTCCAATTTTTTATTCAATAGTTGTATCTCTGACAAATATTGTCCTACCATACATTAATATAAAGAAATTCAACTATCAGATTTATGTATAAATCTCAATTTAAAAAATTTGATGCTTATGATTGGTTTTGTGGTCCAGGGTCATACCTGGAGTGACGTATTTCAGGTTATGCAAAAATGTAGGCAGAGAAAGCAACTGTGGGAATAAAAAATGCATCTATCCAAGATATCTGGATGCTAACAGACTGTGATAGCATATGATGATAATCAGGCTACAGGTTAACAGACTGCTAATCATTTGCCTTGTTTCCAGTCCAGCTTAATATCCATATCACATTTACAGTATACACGAATCCAAGCTTCTCACTGTATAACGTGCCATTTACAGTCCGAAGAGCATTTGATCATACGTGTTTTAAGCTTATTTCAAACCAGAACAGTGGTTCGTTGAAAACAGAGACGAATCCATCACTGTAAGCAACCCGGCAGAGGAGCTCACCTCCGAACGCCCACAAGAGATGTGCACTGCACCAAAACGTGTTGTTAGCGTATCATTCAGTCACTGAGTAAAATTCACCAAGGTGACAGACTCGCATGTTAAAAGCATAGCGCTGCGAGCACAGATTCAACAGCTTTTTCAAAAGCATGAAAAAATTTGATTCGGGCATCGAACGCAGATGTTCCTGATATTCACATGTTTGAAATTGATGCAAATTGTGCAAGCCACAGAATAAATGTTTTTGCTTTTCTTTCTTTTTTCTGTTTTGCTATTTAATTGTGCTCATTCGTTCCCTTCTTTAATGAACGCTACACAATGAAGAAACACAGAAGCAAGTGTGCTTTTGAGGTCACCATGACAGCAGCCTCACTGTAACAGTGTGGGTTGTCATGGCAGCGGACACCCAAGGCTCTTTCCTGATTGAGTACCATTCGTTTGTTTGGCACAAATGGATGCACATATATCTGCTGCATGTCTGAACCATCAAAGCTGGAGACACACCGATCCTTGTCATTAACCCCTTGGGAGATGTCTGGCTCCGATCGGTGGAATCCACTGACAATAACTCTATGTTATTGCCTCTTAGAGGGCTGCCCAGACCTCCGTGCTTGATGGTCTTTCATGACTGTCATTTTCTGCCATCTCGCTGTATGTGTTTTACAGATGACAGGCTAGAGCGCCGAGAAGAACATCAATTTGGATGTTGTCTTCCCTTTAAAACCACTGGTTGCTGAAGCTGGTCGTCAGGGTGGAGCGAGCACTTGCGTGTGCGGAAAGAGGCAGGTATGTTGGGGAAAAACTGGATGGGGATGGAAAGCGAGCGAGCGAGCACTCAAAGCTTGTAAGAAGTGAATCATCTGTATTAACTGTCAGCCCCCACTCGCCCACGCCGTACCAGACTCAATGCCCTGCTTTTAACGCCAAGCCACAGTTCCTTCCTCTCAGCACCATTTTGACATCTTAATAAACCTAAGCCCTTTCATTACTTAAATTATATAAACGTGTCTTCATATTGTTATACACGCATTGTATTACATATATTCATAATATGTGTTCTATTGCAATTATAAGTGTTGCTTGTATTAAATAGATTTTTATATCAATGCACTGTGAAAAGTAAATATATGCTGTTCTTACCCACTTTGTGAGAAGACTATTTTCACTCATTTAACCTGAAAATTGTTATTTGCAAGCATTGTATTCATGCAAATTAGGATTATGACATTCTGCAGTGTTATTATAGTCTCAGGCTATTATTCACTCAGAACTGCGTGCATGAAGTTTGATGCTGTTCTGTGACGTCAAACACTGTGATTTGTCAAACGTGGCTGGAGCACAACAGACAATATCATTTTAATGTAAAATTAAGGGACTCTTTTGTATCACTTCACATTAGAAAAGATTCTGGGGCACTACATTAAAAATTACATTAAGAATTCAGCCAACTCACAGGACTATGTACGTATTTTACGTGGTTGCTAATTCGAATAAATTCATATTGAATCTTCCAAAAACATACAAATATTAGAAAAAATACAGTAATAAAACCTCATCTCGAAACCCCATTCATCCATCTCACAGGAATTTGTTCATATTTTTCAGAGGTGGCTAATTCGTATAAATTTGTACAGAGTGAATCGTACAAAAACATACAATTATTAGAAAAATACAGTAATAAAACCCCATCTCGAAACCCCATTCAGCCATCTTACAGAAATTCGTCCGCATTTTTTAGAGGTGGCTAATTCGTATAAATTTGTACAGAGTGAATCGTACAAAAACATACAAATATTAGAAAAAAATACAGTAATAAAACACCATCTCAAAACGCTATTTAGCCATCTCACAGGAATTTGTTCATATTTTTCAGAGGTGGCTAATTCGTATAAATTTGTACGAAGTGAATTGTATAAAAACATACAATTATTAGAAAAAATAACGCCATAAAACCCCATCTTGAAACCCCATTGAGCCATCTTATGGGAATTTGTTCGCATTTTTCAAAAGTGGCAAATTCGAATTAATTTGTATGAAGTGAATCGTACAAAAACATACAATTATTAGAACAAAATACAGGAATAAAACACCATCTCGAAACCCCATTCAGCCATCTTACGGGAATTTGTGCGCATTTTTCAGAGGTGGCTAATTCGTATAAATTTGTACGAAGTGAATCGTACAAAAACATACAATTATTTAAAAAAATACAGTAATAAAACCTGATCTCGAAACCCCATTCATCCATCTCACAGGAATTTGTTCATATGTTTCTGAGGTGGCTAATTCGTATAAATTTGTACGAAGTAAATCGTACAAAAACATACAAATATAAAAAAATACAGTAATAAAACACCATCTTGAAACCCTATTTAGCCATCTCACAGGAATTTGTTCATATTTTTCTGAGGTGGCTAATTCGTATACATTTGTACGAAGTGAATTGTACAAAAACATACAATTATTAGAAAAAAAAACGCCATAAAACCCCATCTTGAAACCCCATTGAGCCATTTTACGGGAATTTGTTCGCATTTTTCAAAGGTGGCTAATTCGAATAAATTTGTATGAAGTGAATCGTACAAAAACATACAATTATTAGAACAAAATACAGGAATAAAACACCATCTCGAAACCCCATTCAGCCATCTTACGGGAATTTGTGCGCATTTTTCAGAGGTGGCTAATTCATATAAATTTGTAGGAAGTAAATCGTACAAAAACATAAAATTATTTGAAAAAATACAGTAATAAAACCTCATCTCGAAACCCCATTAATCCATCTCACAGGAATTTGTTCGTATTTTTCAGAGGTGGCTAATTCGTATAAATTTGTACGAAATAAATCCTACAAAAACATACAAATATTTAAAAAAATACAGTAATAAAACACCATCTTGAAACCCTATTTAGCCATCTCACAGGAATTTGTTCATATTTTTCTGAGGTGGCTAATTCGTATACATTTGTACGAAGTGAATTGTACTAAAACATACAATTATTAGAAAAAAAAATGCCATAAAACCCCATCTTGAAACCCCATTGAGCCATTTTACGGGAATTTGTTCGCATTTTTCAAAGGTGGCTAATTCGAATAAATTTGTATGAAGTGAATCGTAAAATAACATAAAATTATTTGAAAAAATACAGTAATAAAACCTCATCTCAAAACCCCATTCATCCATCTCACAGGAATTAGTTTGTATTTTTCAGAGGTGGCTAATTGGTATAAATTTGTACGAAGTGAATCATACAAAAACATACAATTATTAGAAAAATACAGTAATAAAACCCCATCTCGAAACCTCGTTCAGCCATCTTACAGAAATTTGTCCGCATTTTTTAGAGGTGGCTAATTCGTATTAGTTTGTATGAAGTGAATCGTTTAAAAACATACAATTATTTTAAAAAAAATACGGTAAAAAAACCATCTCGAAACCCCATTCAGCCATATTATGGGTACTTGTACATATTTTACGAGGTGGATAATTCATATAAGTGAATCATACAACAACATACATTTATTAGAAAAAATACAGTAATAAAACCCCATCTCGAAACCCCAGTCAGCCATCTTACGGGAATTTGTTCACATTTTACAAGGCGGCTAATTCGTATGAGTGAATCATACAAAAACATACGATTATTACAAAAAATACATCCAAACCATCTTGAAACCCCATGCAGCCATCTCACAGGAATTTGTACGTATTTTACAATGTGGCAAATCCGTATAAATTTGTACAGAGTGAATCGTACAAAAACATATAATTACTAGAAAAAATACAGTAATAAAACCCCATCTCAAAACTCATTTAGCCATCTCGCGGGAATTTTTACATATTTTACGATGTGGCTAATTCATATGAGTAAATCATACAAAAACATATGATTATTAGAAAAAATACAGTAATAAAACCCATTTCAAAACCTCATTCAGCCATCTCGCGGAAATGTGTAAGTATTTTAAAGGTGGCTAATTCATATGTAAATCGTACAAAAACATACAATTATTAGAAAAAATACAGTAATAAAAACCCATCTCAAAACCCCATGCAGCCATCTTATGGGTATTTGTTCATATTTTACGAGGTGGATAATTCATATGAGTGAATCATACAAAAACATACATTTATTAGAAAAAATACAGTAATAAAACCTCATCTCGAAAACCCCATTCAGCCATCTCGCAGGAATGTGTAAGTACTTTCCAAGGTGACGAATTCGTACAAATTCGTATAAAATAAATCATACAAAAACATACTATTACAGTAATAAAATCCCATCTTGAAACCCCATTCAACCATCTCACAGGAATTTGTACACATTTTACAAGGTGGAAAATTTGTATAATTCATACATAAAAAATTAGAAATTTTGATTAGAAAGTATTGTATTTGAAAAAATTCAATAATGAAACCCCACCACTCAACTTAAAATTTGGGGTGAAAGCAAATCGTACAAAAACGTAACGGCATGTATACTAAAAAGAACTTACTATAAAAGATACAGTATGTGATGATATCTAACTCCATAATTAATGCCAGGAAAAAAGCAGTGAGGGAGAGACTTAATCTGATAATGTGTGTCCACCTAGTGCATTAGGTAAAACAATTTCAGCGCAAAGTTTGTGGGTTCGATTCCTAGAAAGCATGCATATGGATAAAATGTATAGCTTAAAATGCACTGCACTGTAAATCACTTTGGATTAAAATGTCTGCCACATGCAATGATGAGAAAATAGAAATATAAGACTTAAGAGAAAGAGCCATTCATACGGTACTAAAGTCCGAGCAGGGTGGTTTGTATCCTCATGCAATACTGTATACTAAAAGCATTCAGTGCACAGCGTGAGTCCAGTGTTGCATCTCATTAACAAAGAACTCGGCTTTCTTGAAACTGTTATGTGTCATATTTGACATAACAGAGATTATTGGAAAGGATGTTGTTATGCTTTAATTGTTGGGAATACAGGACGATGGCTATACAGCATCATTATTATATAACAACATTTTCTGGCATCTAATGAATTTCAAGACTTTCTAGAGTTTTAAAAACTTGATTTCCCGGTAAGTTCAGAGTGCTTAAATGTAATAAACTCATCACTGTGACTTGTAACTTTAGCATTGCAATTCGCTGTGTTTCTTTTAAATGTGAGAATTTGCAAGCAGGGTGTGGAATAATAATACTATGACTTTCCCAGTGATAGATGCTGTGGGCCTACTTAAAGTCCCAGCATGCACTGTGACATGAATGAATTATGCGGATTAGTGTTTGTTTTGCCGTTTTTGCTCCTTTTGCTTACGCTGTTGTTGTCGTGTTTGTTGTCGCTTTCAGTTATTTGTCATGTGGTGAATATAAACTCATCTTTTTACTTGTAACCATTGTGGTAAGTGTGTTTTGTGCTAATGGCCATTTGTGTCTAGATTTCAAGTTATTGCTTACTTGGTCCTAATTTCACTAGGATTTCAAGTTCTTGCTTTTCTACTATTTGAATCATCAGCATCGTCAGATATTAACCCATGTATTCGGCAGCATACCTGTAGATGTTTAATACATATAACAATCTGACTATGGAAATGCATCATAATACTTACCAATTGGCACAGCACATACAGTATCGGTACATATAAGGCCTGTTGTTGCACATCTACCAGAACCCCAAGCACACCACAATCTAGAGAGAACCAGTCAATGCCCCTAAACAGCATGAACTGTAACCACCATCAGTCAATAGGTCTGTCCAAGCCATGTGTAGTCTGCAGGTTAGTAGCTGCTAGCTGTGCTGTAACAGCCACTGATCAATACTATTGGAGCATTGCTCCTCTATTTATACACTGCGTACACATACAGACACACGAGGAAACAAGCGTCTGCACTCTTTGCCAAAGATATGGCTCATGTATCCAGATATTTTAGACAAAGTTCATGTTGATCTGTTCTATCTACTCTTATAGGAAAAATTAGGGGAATATGTTCAGAAATCAGGAACAACAGGTATTACTGAAGTCTGTCAAGTAATGATATTACAAAATTTCCTACAAAATTTCCAAAACCCACTTTACAGTAAGGTTGTGTTAGACGGATTAATATTTACCATGAACTAACAACAAGAAATATCGCATTTATTATTATTTGTTAATGTTTATTATTGCAATTAAAATTGTTCATGTAAATTCATTGTGCATTAACTTGCAATCAACTTGCAACTTGCTTAGTCAACTTGCAATCATAATTTATAAAAATGCACCAGTAAATGCACCAGTAAATGCTTAAATTAACATTAACTATGAATTGGTGTAGGAGTATTGTTCATTGTTAGTTCATGTTAACTAACGCATTATAATAATTAAATGTTACAGATATATTTTACTAGCATTTGCATAATGTAGACCAAAAAGAACCAGGTATTATATCTACCCTTGCAAAAATTAACCATGCTTTTTTGTAGTAACCATGTTTTTAACGTATTGATTACCATTGGTAAAACCATGGCCTACATTAGTGATTTCTAGGGGTCATAAATCCACAACACACACTTTTAAAAGCATATCCTATAAAATGCAATTTTCGTTATCAGAAGAGTCCGTGCGTACTCTACATGCACAGTCGGATTTTTCTAAACCCTGCGTAGGTCGTGCATGTGCCTAAAGGAGAATGTAGTACAGTATGTAGCCCTGAAGATGCATTGCATTTTGACGCAATGCACATGTGCCGTATGTCTGTGTACGAGTCAAATAAATTATACTTTGCAAGGCAATGCGTTTGACCGTACATATAAAATACAGACTATACTCTGGGCTTTATTCTGAAGTAAAGTACATTTTTTATGTCAACGCAAGGGTCCGCGTACAGTGTGCAGACCAAAATTTTTGTCAGAGTAGTGCGCACATACTGTATACGTGCACTGCCAAATTTTTTAAAGAACAGCAATGGTCCGATTCATGATTTTACATTTTGTTTGGTGTGTAGGTGTGTATTAGTAGATGTAAACGATATGCAAAAGGTAATGAAATAGTTGCTCTTTAAATCCTGCATACATTGTACAGGTAGGTCGTGCATGCACATACAGGAAATGTAGTATGTAGCCCGGGAGATGCAATGCATTTTGGCTCAATGCACATGCGTCGCATGTCTGTGTACAGGCACGAGTCAAACTACTTTGCAAGGCAGTGCATTTGACTGTGCGCGTACATTTGCGTATACGTAATTGGCGTTGACGAATCAACCCACCTACATTAGTGATTTCTAGGGGGTCATAAATCCAAAACACACACTTTTGAAAGCATATCCTATAAGATGTCGACATTATGATTTCCTTCAAATACATTTGCATGTACTTGATCCTCTGAAGGCTCGTCTGGGTGAGCAGCACTGTAAAGCGCTGCACACTGTATCTAATTACAGCTCACTTTTAGGACTGCTAAGATTCTCATTGTCACCTTAATAGCTGTATGTTCACACTTTATTAGTGAGTATTTTACAGCTCTCTTTCTCAATACCGCATGCCCACTAACTAACCCCTGGCAAAGTGCACTCGGCTGGAGACAGCGCAAGTTCGGTTGGGCTTTGAGGTGCTACAGCAGATCATTAAAATAACATGACAGGCTTAGCAGGTGGTACATCTCTAAATTGACTTTTTAATTTCGATATTTGGCCTATGATAAGGCGAACCAGACCCTCTTACACAGCATGCGGCGCAACAATCGTGAAACAACACGAAAGATGAGCTTTTATGTGCTTTTGAAATTGCTGAACTAATTTTTGTTGTTTCATAGCAGATTAAAGGTCATTTAATGGTATTTATTATTCATTAGCCAGATAAATAGGGACTATTTTATACACGTTTAAGAGACTTCTGTTAAAAACACATAAAAAGGTTGTTGTATATCAGTCTCATTTTATATCCGTAAAACATAAAACAGATGCTAATTGCTTTAGTAAATAAGAGTTATGGACCGTACGTACATCAATACTTTAATACCTTCGGTTTAAAATAAATTCTTTATTGCTTGGAACACAAATGGAAACTTTTGCTCTATTGAAACCTTGGTCAACAATCATTTTTATTGGTGCTATACATAAAGTTGACAAACAATGAAAATGCATTCATTCTTTCACACTTACATTTTGCTAAATTTCCTCTTTCATTCTTAAAAGAAAGTTATGCATGATTGTAAGTATGATGCCACAAATGTCAAATTTGCCTGTTAAAGGGATAGTTCACTCAAAAATGTACTTCTTTTTATTTACTCGCCCTTAAAGTCCCAATAAAATTCTTTTTTTTACAGTAATTTTTTGGGCCATTTTGCCTTTATTGATAGACAGTAATTGAGAGACGACAGGAAAGTAGAGGGAGGGGTATGGGATCGGCAAAGAACCTTGAGCCGGGATTCGAACTCGGGTTGCCGGAAGTGCGTTTGCACCATATGTCGGAGCGCTGCCCACTACACCATCGGCTCCGACACAATTCTTACTTTATAATGTAATATTGCATTGTTTATTATCTGTGTAAGTCATTTTTTATTCATGTGCCCTCATAAACGTAAATTAAAATTTGAAAGTGTACTTCCTCCCTTGTGGCAATCCTTTTCTGATGAGGTCAGCTAGACACTTGGGCGGGAGCATCCGTTAACTCCGCCCCCTCCTAGTGTCAGTCTGCTGCCCGTTCCATTTTTAAATTAAATGCCTACTTTTCTATATCCAATTAAATCACAGTAAAAAACACAAGCACGGCTACTGTTTTCCTCGTGTGATATTTCGTTTCGCTCTTCGCGACTTCCGGTTAACGGGGACTTTAAGTGTTCCAAACCTGTATATATTTACAAACATTTTTGAAGCAACCATTGACTTCTGTAGTATTAAGTAGTTTTTCCTACTATGAAAGTCAATGGTGCCCCAAAACTGCTTGACTATGAACAGACAACATGAGGGTTGGTTAATAATGAGAGTATTTAAATTTTTTGGGTGACCTATTCCTTTAAGATTGAACAAATACATATTCCTGGTTGTTCTGCAGGTGCGTTAAACATCTGTTCAGTCATGCAAAGGTATTTATGGCTGTTTCTTGATAAGCTCTAAAAAATGCTGTGTTGTTTTCCAAATTTGACCCAACCATGGATTAAAACAACACAGCGCTTTGGGCTAAACAACCCAGCATCCCTACTGAAAAGTTAAATGTCTGGTTGTAGCTGGTGTAGCAGGCTGGTTTTAGAGGGGTTTTGGCCACTTTGTATAGCTGGTCTAAGCTGGTCAGGCTGCGAGACCAGCTGACCCACCAGCTTGACCAGGCTGGAAGACCAGCTTAAACCAGCTACTTCCATCTTAAACCAGCTAAGACCAGCCAACCAGCTAGCTAAGCTGGCCAAGCTTCCAGCCTGGTCAAGCTGGTGGGTAAGCTGGTCAGCTACAAAGTGGCCAAAACCCCTTTAAAACCAGCCTGCTATACCAGCCTGACCAGCTAAAACCAGGCTACCCAACAGTTGGATTTATAACTACATATATATAAATACAGTGACTCAATATAAAGATCACAAACACACGCTATAGGCTGCGTTTGTGCTCGGAGAGACCTTGGCACAGTTCTCCTGAGGAGATAATTGTTTTTCCAAACCGTCTTCGAACACCCATGAAAATGAGGTAACCTCTCAGTAAACTGACAAACGCTACATATTTTTAGTCGTTTCAATCATGACATCCGTGTTTACTTCATTACTGGAAGCAATTAACAGGTTTCTTTGTTAACTCTTCTTTGTTTGCTCTATTTCCACTTTTGAGAGCGTGAGTCCGCATCATCATAACGCTAAATCTCCACCTTACCCAATAAATGCTTTCTGTGATTCCTTAGTCAACGCCACAGAATTAAGCATGACAACAAAAATCCACACTTTCAACATTCAAACACCTTGCAAGCTGATTGGCTGAAACACCAACGGGTGCTTTGCGGCACTGACACACATTGAAAAACTGAGATGAATGGGAAAGAAGACACACACACACACACACACAGAGAGAGAGAGAGAGAGAGAGAGAAAGAGACGTACACACGTGCACACCGTCATGTCTCTCATGGTAATGAAAGCAGCTCTTTGAATGCTCTCCAGAAACAGCTGCTCGACAATGGCTATGTATGTGTAGCTCTCATGTGTGTGTTCGTCCCCGTGCATGTGTGTATCTGCAAGTGCATGACCCCATCACACACGGCTCTCGTCATCATAATAGCACTCAGATAAGTACTTCACAGGCAATCATAATCAGTTGCCAAGCAACAAGAAAGCCTCGCTCTGAACGACCAGTGCAGAGATGACCATATAAGCTAATATCAATAATTCACATGTAATATCAAAACCATTAAAATGCATAATTGCGTTAAAATCTACATCTTTTGGAGATCTGAAGCCTATTTTACCTTCACAACAAGAAGAGCAAAACACGGCCGTCTCCATTATAACCAAGCTCCGCGTCCACAAAGCTCATTTCTTTACTTGTTGCATGCAGACCTGTGATGGATGCATTAAGCTGACGTGATATCTCTAGCTGTTCTTCATCAGCTATGCTCATCTGCCAGCCATCTCTATGCTATGGACTGAGCAATGGATCGCTTAGCGCTTAGCATGAAGCGTGCGGCAGCCCTGCTGATTAATAAGAACACTTTGAGCGAGCGGTAATGCAAAAAGGTGCAAACTTCAAACAAAGGCGCTATCACTTTAATTAAGCCTGATAATCCAGAGCACTAATGGATTCACAGTCTATTAGCCAGCCCCTTGATAGCACTAAGGACTTTTGTCAGTGTGAGAAAGAAAAGAAAGACGGTAAAGAGTTTCATTTCTTTTCACTGCCTAAGATCAGGTCATAAATTCGCCCTTTGTTGCTAGTTTTGTTTATACAGTAAGGATTCTGGAGTATTTTTTTAAACATCTACACACTGTTTTTATACATACTACTATATAGTTAATTTTGCGAGAAATATGCTGTTCCCAATCCCAAGCTCATCTTAAATCCATGATGTTACGTATTTCAGAGTGAAACAGGAGATTTATAAGAAAATAATGTTGCGTTGGACTTCATATTCACGCATTCGGCAGATTTATCCAAAGACAGACATACTTACAGACTATTACTAGGTATACATATTTTATCAGCAGGGTTTCCCGCAGCACTTTGCAGTTCGGGCGGCCCGCCTAAGCTGGGAAACCCTACCGCCTTAACTAGGTGGTACAAAATAATTTCGCTGCACAAAAGGCTGTCAAGTGACGCGTGCCACACGGCCGAAATGAGAGTGGTCCGTCACTGTCCAAGATAACCAATTTATAAAACATCTCGGAGAATAGCGCAGACGCGTACACCCCGCCCCTTTGATTTCCACGCCCCCCGGCTCTAACCACCTTAACTAAAAAAAATTCTGCAGGAAACCCTGTATCAGTATGTGTGTTCAAACCCATGACCCTTTGCGGTGCTAACTGAGATATACAGGACCATAGTGGATGCTGATCTAAGATGTCCATCACTGTACCAAAGTGAAACTAATGTCGAATTTGCCAAAACAGTGCCTATGCATAAACATTGTTTTTTTTAGACGATGATACTACAATAACTACAAATAAAAATGATTAAAGATTTGAAATAGCACACTCTAAAATATGCTGGGATATTATCAACCCAGCATTGGGTGAAAAAGGGACGAGCCCAGCCGCTAAAGCGGTTAAATTAACTTCGAAAACTCACACTGCGTCTCCCTTGCCATACTTCCTGCATCCCCTGTTACGCCTTTTTCGGCATATTTCAGATAGCGAGGGGTTTTCCGCCTTTTATACTTCCTGACTCCCACGTCATCCCGCTGGTGACGTTACGCCCCACCATTGGTATAATTTGATATACAAATTTAGACGCACTTAAGCATCGGCGCGTTCCAATAGTGTTACTATGGTGACGCAACTCAAGTTCCCTCGAAAGAGAACCAGACTAAAGCCATCCCAACATGCTGGTCTCTTTTTGATCCAGTGCTGGGTTGAAAATAACACAGCATTTTTAGAATGCATGCACCAATCTGTACAGAAAAGATCGGAAATGTTTTTAAGAAAGTAAATAAAGGGTCCATTTTAATTTAATTACAGTACATTTCCTCACTGAATAGTTTTTTTTTTATTTCATCTGTTGGAAGAATGTCTACCCTTGCCATTTCTAAGTCAAAATGGTTCTGCCATTTGTTATTTTCTCACCAGTGCCCTCCACTAATATTGGCACACTTGGTAAATATGAGCACAGAAGGCTGTGAAAAAATTTCTTTGTTGTTTAACCTTTGATATTTTGCAACAAAAAAATTTACAAAACAAAAAAACTCTCATTAAAAGAAACAATTACAAACACAACACAGTTTTATAAAAAAATTAAGCGTTGTTAAATGTATGTCAATACTTTGTGTTGCCTCCCTTTGCCAAGATAACAGCTCTTGGCAGGCTTCTTCTCTAAAGGCTGATGAGGTTGGAGAATACATGGCAAGGGATCTGAGACCATTTATTCATACAAAATCCCTCCAGATCTTTAGAATTTGAGGTCCACGGTGATGGACTCTCCCCTGCAGTTCACCCCAGAGGTTTTCTATTGGTTTTAAATCATGGGGGAACCCACAGCATCTAAGAAATCGTCTTGGGTTACCTATGTAACCCTTGTTCCCTAAGAAGGGAATGAGACGCTGCATGTCCCTTACCATACTTGCTGCATCCCTGTTACGCCTTCTTCGGCATATTTCATATTTCAGCTAGCAAGGGCGTTTTTCAGGTCGCCTTTTATACTTCCTGGCTCCTGCGTCACCCCGCCGGTGACGTTATGCAGCACCATTGGTTGAATTTTATATACACATTCAGATGCGCTCACGCCTGGGGGCTTTCCCATAGCATCACTATGGCGACCCAGCATGAGTTCCCTCGAAAGGGAACCAGACTAAAGTCTCGTAATTTAATTATTAGATTAGGGGCCTCATAGTTGATTTCACATTGCTTTCAGTCTTTGACATGATCTTATCAGTAAATATTAAATATATCAAGGTTATATTTTCACAAAATGTTGTTTACATTATGTAGGAGGATTTTATGTAGAAAACAATAAATTACAAAAAAATGACTTTAGCTGGGTTTTCACAGGGTCACAAATAAATTCTCTCAGAATTTGATACAGACATGTCTTTATTTATTCTAAAACTAACATCTGATAAGTATGACATTTTTGTGTCACTCCCTAAATCACTGCTCCCCTCAGTCTGACCCTTGTAATCTTTTTTACAGTAGATTAGTTAGTTCTGCACTGTAGCAAAACCCTCATTGTCTGCCATAAATAAACTATATATATATATATATATATATATATATATATATATATATATATACACATCCTTGTTAAAAATCTTTGAACACTGTAGTATGACAAAAAAAAATCAAATATTGTCTTAATCGTAGTTTAATTGTGGTCAAGCAGTGCTGCTCTACCTTTTAAGGCCTGTCTGAGATCTGAGTGGTTCTTGATCCTCCAATCTCAAGAGATTTGTGTCCTCTGCTTTGCTTCAACCACTCACTCGCTGAGACCTCAAAGCGATAGTTTATCCAAATATTCTCTCACGCCATCCCAAATGTATATGAATTCCTTTCTTCAAGAAGTTTATATTACAATACCACCATGTTATGGTTTAATATGGGGCTCAACACAGTCAAGCTCGAAAACGCACATACATTCATCAGTAAAGTCTGTGTAAAATCCGATGTTAAATGTGTTGTCGGTTTTTCACACCAAAGACACCAAAGTTTCTTTCACCAAAAAAAAAACAACAGGTAAAAAACATACGTTTTCAAAATCTTGGAAAAACAGGCAGGATTCTTTGCTGCCAAAAACTGGGGGCGTGTCCGCTGTCGGCTCTGAAACCACACCTACTCATGGGAAACCAAGGTAAAGGATTGCAGCGATTAGCAATTAGCAACATTATCCAAGTTTCAACGATCCAATCAATGGACGAATTCAAGTATCACCCTACCTTTTTTTATTTCAGAAGCCGTTTTACTTAACAGGAAAAATAAGACAATCATCACTTCCTTTTCATTGTCACTTTAAAGGTGCCGTAGAAAGTCATACACTCAGGTGGCTGAGTTAGCGCTATATGCTAGTAAATGCTATATGCTAGCATTAAGGCTGAAGTTCTACTATTGACATTAGGGTTGTTGCGGTGACAGAATTTTCCCACCGGTTAATCAGCGCGTGACAAACCCGGTTTTACCGGTTTCACCGGGTGGGAGGGGCTTATAAATGCACAGAAGTTCGCATTTTACTTTCACTTTTGAATTAGATGCAACTGTTGTTTAAATCCAGCGCTTGCGTACGCTGCGTTAAATCGCGTATGAATTTGCGTGCAAATGCGAGTGCAACAGCTGGTTTAAGTGCTTGAGTCAATGTGCGCAGGTACTTCTGACAGAAACCCGCCAGTCCCAAGCAGAGCAACCGGCTATTCCTCCATAAAGCGCTGCTTGAATGATGGGTTTATTATTATTCTTAATGAAAAACATGACAACAAAACAATCTCGCCTATATTAAACATCATATATGTATCTTTTAACAAAAACGAGTAAGCACGCGGCTTCTGCCATCGTCTGCTCGGCGCAGTCTGACAGGAATAAATTAAATCTGACACCTGCAGCCGCTGCTCTGTGATGACGCGAGCCTCGCAAACTCTGATTGAAATAAATGAAATCCGACACCTGCTGCTCTGTGACGTGATGCGCGTTCAGCTTCGCTGAATTCAGGGAGCAGACACATTCAGTTGTAAGTGTTTGCTCTCTATAACGAAACTAAATTATTTAATTACAAGAAAATATCAAAACGACGGTGAAAGACGGTGTCGCGGTGGGCAAGTGATCTTACCGGTGAGAGGCTGAAGCACCAGTAATCACCGTTTTACCGACTATCGCAACAAGCCTAATTGACATTACAGTTGTTTTGCTGATAAAGCTCAAACATAAAAGGTCTGTTTATACACACACACACACACACACACACATGTTGGTGTATGTGGTTTACGGGGACATCTCCATAGACGCAATGCATTTTATACTGTCCAAACTGTTATATTCTATTCCCCTTGCCTACCCCATTCCCTAACCCCAATGTCACAAAAACCTGTTGCCAGTCTTTAATCTATGAAAAACTACCATTTAGTATGTTTTTTTAGCTTTTCCGTTTATGGGGACACTGTCTGTGTCCCCGTAAACCACCTTTATAGCATAATAAACATGTCATTATACACTATTCATGTCCCTGTAAACCACATAGACCAACCCACACACACTAGACCTGTTTGAGTCGTGACTCACTCGGATCTTTAACCCGGATCTTTAAATTAACTCATGAGTCGCGAGTCTCTAGTGTCATTAACCCGGATCAGTTGAGTCCTACTACAATTCAATGTAAAACCATAAACAGCGCCACCACACACACAAACCTCTTTCAACATTATTGATGAGACTGATCTGCGCGAGAACTGACCCGAGATTCTCACTCAGAGCCGGAAACATTGCAAACTCCAGAGACCTGTGGATCCGCGTGAGCCGCGAACTGACCCGAGATTCTCACTCAGAGCCGGAAACAATGCGGACTCGAGAGACATGCGAATCTGCTCTGACTCGAGAATCTCTCAACTCGTAACCAGCTGATCAGTAACCAGCTGATCCGCCGGCTGATACGTAACTGGCTGATCTGCGCGAACTATCTCTCCGGCTCTGATTTCACGCGAATCAGCCGTTTAGTGGATCTGTAGAGCGAGTCTCGTGTCCATGGTCTGCGAGTCTGCAATGTTTCCGGCTCTGAGAATCTCGAGTCGCGTGGATCAGCCGGTTACAAGTGGGTCTGTACTGAGTTTCCTTGGCAATTTAGCAATACTGACTCAAGTGACTCACACAACCCGGATCACTTGAGTGAGTGACTCACAATAACCCGGATCCTTAAAAGGAATCAAGTTTGCCAGGCCTAACAAACACACACAAACACAGAGCTACTGAAGGAGCTGCTCTGGGAAACAGCCAATCAGAGCAAAGCTCAACATTATTATTCATGACCCTTCCAAATAAGGTAATAATAGACCATTTAATTCTAAAGGCAAATCCTAGGGTTGTAAATAGACATGGAAAACCATCTCTAGATAATTTTTGCACTTTATAAAGCCACACATATTCTATGTAGATATCAGAGAGCAGTTAAACATAATTTTTTTTAAATGGCAGAACAGTGATAACAACGAAACCCATCGGTTTCCCATTTTTCATAAACGTGGAGTCATATGGGTTACTTTAATGATGAATGTGTGTGCTTTTGAAGCTTTACTATCTTGAGCCATATAACATCATTACAATAGCGGCATTGTAATATATAATATAAAACTTATGAAATGAAGTCATATACATGGCATGAGTGTGTGTAAGATTGTGAATTAATTTTTTATATTTGGGCAAACTATTGCTTTAAAGCTGAGTCATTTTCTCAACCTCATGATGTCTGAATTTTTCCTTTTAACTGATACAACATGGTGTTAGTAATGCCAAGGTCATGAGCTCAATTCCCTGAAAATGCATTAAATGATCAAATGTAATGCTTAGATGCACTGACAGTGGTTTTGGATCAAATCCCCCGCCCCACTAACCCAACATACAATAAGCACAGTTTGAGACTGCATAGCTAATGTCACCCATACCTCATACACATTTATTCGACATCTCACATCGGACTATTGGTGTTAATGCTCAAATGTGCATATGAGAACATGTATACAAGGTGTTGAAGGATCCCAGGTTAGATCTGTTCTCATACTACTTTTTTTTCTTTTAAGTAAACTTAAACCCATACTTTTGTTTTTCAAAACACATACTGACAACCTCAAGCCAAATAAAGGTGTTTTTTGTTTAGCGTCACATGACACTTGTTATTATGCTTATTAAAATACTGCTCTCTATTTTAACACCTGTATCTGTTTAAACACTACAAACTGCAACCTCTGCACGCTATGTCACAAAATAAACCCGAAAGTTGCAAAGGGAGTGAAAAAAATTGAAAAGAGAAAAAAACATTTGATAATGGTGGCACATTGCGTTGTTGTCAACGCCTCGCGTCTTGCAAACTTTGCAAGATGCGTACAATGAGTAATATTTATGGAAAAGAACGAGTATCGTTCTAGTGATGTGTCACAGCACAGGTGCTTACAAAACAGAAAGTGCATTTTTGCCAAAAGATATTTATAACTGTATGGAGATCTTTGGTGCATTTCCAGGGGTGGTGACAATCTGTCTGTTGTGTTATTATAGTGTTATGCTGTTTATAAAACACTTGAAACTTTATGAAGTACTTGTGGGTTCATGTGCTGCTTATTGCATTAGTGCAGTAATTCTCAAAGTGTGGTCCGCAGACCACCCCCCCAGTGGTCCGCCAAAAGATGACCTAAACTAGGCAAGTGTTTATACAATTGTCACTTATTGAAGTAGATTTTTAATGCACTTGCAAAACTGTGATATCAGTTCTTGCCATTCTGTTTTAATAACGTAAAAATGGATCTGTGGCTAAACCATCAACTGAAAGCAGCTAAAATCCACAGATCTATTAGTTTTGTAATGTACTAGTTTTTGTTTCATGTGTAAAATCCCTGTCATTTCAGTGATTTTGGACATTAAGGGGAACATTTTTTAGCATTTTATTGTTACCATAGTTACAACCATAGACTTCATATACCCACCACCTCAGTTTTAAACTAAGGGCTCTTTGGAATGACATTAAGTTGGACATAGGCTGTTATAGTATGTTTAATTGCAGTTTTTTTTTCACATGTGCAGTTTGTTGTTCATATTAAGCTTAACTCATTTCACATTTACTTGTTCAATTGAAATAAAAATCATATAATAATTTCTGAACATAGCATTGCATTTGTGTTTAAAAAAAATTTTTTTTGCCTTGAAACAGTTGCATATTAAGCTTAAATTTAGCTTATCCTTCCTATTTTGTTGTTTTTTGGGGGCATGTTAGAGTGGGATTCTGTTAGGTGGTCCTCAGAAAAAAATTTGAAGATGGTCCTTGGGCTGAAAAAGTTTGAGAAACACTGCATTAGTGTATACGAAAAGGTGTTTGCGCAAAAATGTAATGAAAATATGTATAAGCATTAATGTATACAAAAATTTGGTTTTCTGTCCTTGGGGGTGAAATGATGTAAATCTATATTTACGTGTTTGCCAGTTATATAAACTATTAGGATGCTGGAAAATTTTACTAGAAGAGAAAAAAATAAAGCTGTAGATGTACATGTTGCAAAGTGATTGGTGAGATTATGTATGATTATATATCATAGAGGTATAGAGGTATGATTGTGTAAACTCATCTGCCTAACAAAAGCAATTAGAAATAAAAAAGAAATTAAACTACATCACTTCAACCTGAATATTCCTGATATTTGCTACAAATAAGAGAAGGGAACATTGAATATTAGAAGTAAAATAATTGGTAAACTGCCCTCAGAATTCAAAATAACTAAACACGAAAGATGGATGGTAATTATTTGTTTTCTGAAAGTTAAACGTATAATTGCATGTTATTGGAAAAAAATAAGAAAGTCCTACTGTCTCACTGGATAAAGAGGATGACCTCATGTCTGGTTTTAGAAAAGATTACTTATTTTTTGAGAAATAAAATCCAGAGTGTTATACAATTTTCTGGATAATCTAGATCAGGGGTCACCAACGTGGTGCCCGCGGGCACCAGGTAGCCCGCACAGAGTCTGTGAGGTGCCCGCCAAAGCACATTCTATTAATAGTCTCAACTGTATTATTTATTCATTACATATTTTTTTATATTAGCTTGGCTTGGTTTACGTATGTTAAAATTTTAAACAATACTAAAACATATAAACAAGTCAATTAAAATAAAATAAACAAGTAAAACAAAAAAGTTTTAAGTAGACTATATCAAAAAGTAGCCCTCCAGATTGTTTTATCCATTGTGGTAGCCCTTGCTCATAAAAAGGTTGGAGACCCCTGATCTAGATGGTGATGCTTTCGTGGAACTGATGGACATTAAGTAAGGGATAATGTAGAGGCAGCCGGTAGTTATTGGGAAATAAACCACTAAAATGTTCTGTGATACCGTCTCCAAGGTATGAGATGTGTTTATACAAAATTAATTAAATCATTAAGTCATGTGATTGATTTGATGTTTACATTTAAAATACATTACGAACATATTATATATTTTTTGAAAGCATATTATAATTTAAAGGCTTTATTTTTACCTGGCATTTTTTAGTGTTGCAATGGCAATACCGCAACACTGTGAAACCGTGGTATTCTTGCTAATCATACCCCCAGAATCTTATACCGGCCCATGCATAGTTCCTAGCCATATTGGCCAAGGAAATCGCAACTTAAAGTTTTTTTTGCTGCCTTAGTACACGATGTAACTACAGAAGAGTCAAGTTTTAAATAGGAAAAATATTGATATATATTTAAAAATATATGTTTTAGCACTATGCTAATGGTCTAATCAGATTCAATGAATTATGCTAAGCTATGCTAAAAGTGGTACCGCCAGATCCGGAGATCGGCTGATTGGATTTCAAAACAGTAAAACTCAGATGTTTAACTTTTTCTTTAAAAAAGTGGAGTGTTCCTTTAAAGCTACACCATCACTTTTTGAGTCAAACTAGTTCCTTACTTTTACAAGGATATGATATGAACTGCAAAACAGTGTAACACATGCTAATACTTTATAAATAATGAAATACTGCATGTGAGACAGGCTTGCAGTAAAATGTGCTGTGACTCTGATGTGTGCTGGTCCAACCCTTTCACTAGTTCAATAAATACCCGCCCCGCGTCATCGTGTGACGTCACGGCTGTCAATGGAAAATACAATGCAGAACCCATTGAAGTCACAAATCCAGTGTTTCTGCTGCTTGTGGTTTTGGAGTAGTCTTAGTTAATTTTAACTCCCTCGTGTAAAACATCTCATCTTGATTTCTCATTTTAAACTATTTATAAGCCTGTGTGTCTCAATACATACAGCCTTAATATGACTTAAAACGCTGGATTTATCAATACTAATGGCATAAAAACATAAGGGTAGGCAATTATTTAGGGTCGTTTCGTTTTATATATGATAAGCCATGTTGTCTATTAGCCTACGACACAAATGCCAATATTTACATTCATGTTCAAGTTCCAAAACCCACCACTGACAGATAAGTAACAAGTAAAAGTTATTTCCAAACTTCGGTCCTTATAACTACTTACATTATGTACGATACGGCATAAATAAACAGCGAATGGCAATGAATGAAACATGAGGAATATGGAAACAGTTACCTTCTGGTCCACGATGGAGCATGCCATCTCTCGGACCTGCGCCAGGCTGAACTCCCCGGAGTCCAGCAGGACGGGTTCCCGGCTCAACCCGATCTGGATCTGGAAAGAAATGCCTTGCGACCCCGGGAGGGGGCTCGGCGGTCGGATTACCGGAGGCACGCTCATATGAAATCCCCTGATGTCAAAACAATCACGTTTGGACGGCGATCGGATCGGGTTTGCTGGTTCGGTCAGCGCGCCGCGACGAGTTCACACACCGGTTGCGCAAACTGAGCCAAACTTCAGATCCCTGAAGACAAATGTTAACAGACAAACAACGCGAATTTGACGGAAAACGGTAGCATGAAGAGGAACGGAAATGCAAAGAGTTATTCGGACATTGAGAGTCGATGATGATGATGGAGATATAGACGTCAGATATGTTTAATGTTGGGCTCTGATAAGACACCGCCTCCTGGCTGTTTCCTTCATCACGGAGGATCAGACGATGCTGCAATGGCGAACAGTCATATAAATGTGAAAGTTTCAATGCTAAAGATTAATAATCATTCACTAATACGTTCATTTTGGGAGTTCAACAGTACAAAAAGTATACACTCTATAGATCAAACAAATTAAGGATAAAATGGGTTATATATAAAGGTTTCTAAAGGTACTGTATGGTATAAGGCAATGGTTCTCAAACTGGGGGCCCCGTTTAATGTCATTTTATAAAATACATTGTATAATTTAATAGGTTTTGTTTAATTCAAATTTTACGTTTTATAATGTTTTATGTCATAAATTTTCTTTAGGGGGCCAAGAAAGGATGCACCGTACACAAGGGGGGCACATGCCGAAAAAGTTTGAGAGCCTTTAACATCCACAAAACCTTCAACAAAACATTTTTTGTAGTGAAAATTTCTTCAAATTGTTAAAAGGTAAAAAACAAATGCTTTTCTTATTAAAACCTTTGACTAAAAGGCTCTCAGATGAACCAAAAATGCTTCTTTTATGGCATCCCTGCAACAAACCCTTTATTTTTAGGAGTTTAGTTAGTCTAGATTATAGAAACAACTAGACCGTCACCTAATATGTGGGTAGTGTTCGGGCATATACAGTCTTGTTCAAAATAATAGCAGTACAATGTGACTAACCAGAATAATCAAGGTTTTTAGTATATTTTTTATTGCTACGTGGCAAACAAGTTACCAGTAGGTTCAGTAGATTCTCAGAAAACAAACAAGACCCAGCAATGTGTTCGGCGCGTCCAGTCAGCCTAAGTGCATCTCGTGTCTTGTCAAAATAAGTGCCTGCTGCAGACGCGTCTAAAGGCTTTATGATAAAAGAGACACTCGCGTTTGCCAAATACTCGCATAATCTCGTGCGTAATCAGAGTTTACTGTTAAGGGAGTGTCTTGAGTGTATTTGGTGAAAGTGAGCGTCTCTTTTCTCATACGGTTTTGACGCGTGTGCAGCAGGCACTTATTTTGACAAAACACGTGATGCACATGGTTCACATGATGCAACAAACACATTTTTTGAAAACTCAAGCAACACACATGACACTCAAAACACTTATTTTGAATTTGCGCCCCTCGGAGGTGTACCTTAGCATGCACCATTAACAAGTGTAAAAAGCATAGTATTTTGGAGGAAATTGTGTTTACTATGGTACATATATTTGTAATGTCTGAAAGGTTGGCTATGGCTAATGACTATGCATGCACTCCAATAATGGCTGGGTTATTTGGGTAAATATTGGACGGAACACACCGCTGGGTTAAAATTGACCCAATGCTATGTTGTTTTAACCCAACTGCTGGGTTATTATAACCCATGGTTGCAAAACAACAACCCAACATTGGGTCATTTTTAACCCAGCATGTATTCTGTCCAATATTTACCCATTATGGGTTAAAAATAACCCAGCCTAATCTTAAAAAACTGTTGCTACAGAGGGTTCTTCACAGAGATGCATAGGAGAACCATCTTGGTTTCCCAAAAAACCTTATAGTCAAAGCCCATTATGCTAAATTATGTACCTTATGCACTTATGCCATACAGTACTTAGCCATCTATTCTAACGTAACTATACATTTTAGAAGGCAATACATCACAAATGAAACATTTCACAGGAGTTTACTACATGAAGGCATTTACTGTCTTCTTGAATTGGAGAAATTACGATTTAATTGCATGCATTGTGTTGCTGTTAGCTTTAACACAGTTAGTCCCGCCCCATCTGCTACAGTATATTGGGAGGAAAAGTGTCCAACATTTCTCACTAACACTCACACTATTTATACAACAAAATGGTGTAAAATAGTGCAAATTAGGACGCACACAAAACCTTTGCCCAGACAAAGCCGAGTGGCTTGTTAAATTTCCTTTTATTTTTGATAAAACTCACGCATGAGAATGGAAATATCTGACCAGGTTTGATGTACTGTACCTCGGTGTGTGCCGGCATTTTGTAAACAGAAGGGCTCAAGGACTTGTAGTTGCTAGGAGAGAGGCCAGCTGATGCTCGCCTCCCACGCTTAGTGCTCATCGCTGCTGTAGTAAGATACAGAAGGCCGCCAATATCACTCGAATCAGTGAGAGAGATCACGTATAAAACTGATGATTTGAAGTCAAATTAGGCCCACGCAAAATGTTTCACCCAAACAAATGTGTCGATTGTTGCAGCGTTTGTTATTTTCAACTTGTATTGGTAGTGCCTTAACAAAACTGACTGATATAAGTACTTTTTTGGTTACAGCAGTTTTTCTATTTGGAAAAATAAACTGTGCAATGAACAGTTCTCAAAATAACCACAAGAGGCAGTATTTTTGTTCACTATAATGTTTCGAATGGGTACACTGTAAAAAAATGCAGCGTGAAGTTAAAACAACGTGGCAAGTCAATTCAAAATACTATTTTAAGTTTTGACCTGTGATAAGTTGACATAATTTATAAAAACAAATTGAAGTTGTTTAAGTCAATTTATTAAGTTAAAGTAACATAAAAATGACAAAAAAAGCTGCATTTTCGTTACAGTGCTAGAGAATAAGTGACAGCTCCTTTGGAGGTTACATTTATCAGTTGTCTCATTTCGGGAATAAAATTAATCTAAAATTAATATTTATTCCTTGTGAGACCTATTAACTGTAATTTCATGTTTACTTTAAAGTGTAGCTGGTGCTTTTCTGAGATAAAAAAACTCGTCCCCGCTTAAATTCACGTCTACCGCGTCTAGTTTGCCGCTTGAACATTTTGAGTTTACTCGCTTCATTCGTGCATGAAAGCCATGGTGAAATTCTAGTCATTGAGACATTCACGCGAAAATTCGCTTCATGGTAGGGGCTTCTGCGACTTCGCTCGCTTCCTGTAATCACGTCACTACTAGAGCAAGCTCCTGATTGGTTAATGCGGTGCGTTTTTCCGCGTTTTCCACGGCATTGCTCAATTTGCCCCATTCGCACAAACTAGAAGTGCGAATGAGGTGGAATCGCGTTTACCGTGCTAAACACCCCTTCGCGCCGCGAGACTTCCAGGTGTGCGTCAACGCGTCTTCACATTGACTTAACATTAAAAATCACTCGCGCTTGACGCCTCTACCGCGGCTGGTGTGAACGCAGCATAAAAAGTCATGTCCTCTTTAAAATCTGATGGATATTTGCATGACCTTTTGGCATCATTGAATTGCATGTAAATAAATAAGGGCTTCATAGTAGTACAGTTTGCAATTCTTGTATATCTCTTTAAAAGGCCTTCCTGTTATTATTTCGCTTTGTTTGTTGTTTGTGAATGTGTTTCATTTTGCCCCCTTCAGGACTCTGAAATACAAAACAGGTATCAACTGCATCCCTACTATGTTTTTAAGGTGACACAAACATCGCGCCCGGTGCCTCCGTTTCAGGTGACTGACCTTTCCGTGCGCATCGATTCTTGTTTGATGCCGTACACCCTTCGTGACGTGCAATTTCTCGTTTGACAAAAGGAACTAAAATTATTCCACTCATAAGCCTGTAAAATAATCTTCCTGAAATAAGTCTAAATTACAGAAGACAGGAAGTCAAAAGATTAGCCGAGCATGTCGCACAGAAAAGGCGAGAAACGCCGCCAGTCACTGGCATATGCCAAAGCACCTCTTGACAGATAATAAGGTTCCTCTGTGTTAGGAGTCATTACAGGTCAGGACCCCCAGCAGCATGTCATGATGAAGTCTAATTGCAATTTATGTAATAAGTGGGAAAGAGTTTTAGTAACATGGTCGAAAATGGAGAATAAATGATTAGGGGCTTGGCAGAAATGACAGTTTTCAGTTTAGTACCTCGTTCTCTCTCTCTCTCTCTTTCTCTTGCCGAAGCTCACTTGGCAATTAACTCAACGCCCATTACATCCTCAGTGCTGATCTGACTGACGGGGAAAATGTCTATATTTATAATTATGGTGAGTGGAGCGACTGCTCCATCAAGCCTTTTTATGACATGGAGGTTTTGACTGAAACTGTTGATGTCAGGTGTAGCATCTTCTTGGTGCATTGGATGTTGGGGTTTGGGTTGAGATTCGTCACGCAATCCAGCTTAAAATTTTTGACAAATATACTTTTCGTATTTTAAGCAATGAAGTACTGTCTGAATGGCGTTTCTCACAATTATGCCATAGAAGAACCATTTTTGGTATCTTAAAAGAACAAATCAGTCAAAGGTTCTCTAAAGAACCATTTACTGTAGCAAAAAAATGGTTCTTCTATTGCATCATGAAGCACCTTTATTTTTAAGAGTGTATCGTGTTTAGTCTTGCTGCTTTGAACATATGATCGTCTGTATATATTGCCTCGCAGAAACGAATGTTTATTTCCCTAACATGCAATTGAGAATCACCTAATCATCTAATACGCTGTAAATATACAATGCGTGTGGATCCCAAGTAAACTCATCTGGCAATCAGAGGGATAAAGTGGGCGCATCAAATGAAAATAAGCATGTCTGATGTGAAACCATTGTTTCACAAGAGCCACCCATCAATCTTTTGTGGACCTCTTCAGCCGATGCGTCCTCTCTGCATGCTTAATTTCATTCAGCTGTTCATTCACTGACCTTTTGTTCTCATTCATTATCTTTCCTGTGGACATCTTTAAAGCTAGCGAAAATTTTCCAATGATTTGGAATTGAATGCATGGTTTTCCGTAAAAGTCTACAATATTTGCGGGGTAATGCAAAAGGTTTATTTTAATTACATTTATGCTTTTGACAGACCTTATCGTGAAAAGTAAAGATATTACCCAAGGTTTTTAACCATACTGCTCATAACCATACCATCTCAAATGTAAATATTTGGTGGTTTAAATACCCACGCTAAGTCTCTTTTAAAGTCGCCATGAAACGGAAGTAGCGATTGTCTTATTTCCCCTTCTGACATGAAAAAGGTATGGCTAGCAGTGGTGGCCGGTGACTTTGTGTGTATGCTTTCTTTTTTCAAAATATGTGTTCTGCGCGTCGAGTGATCCTGTGTGCATCACGTGTCTTGTCAAAATAAGTGCCCGCTGGAGACGCATCTAAATGGTTTATGATAAAAGAGACGCTCGCGTTTGCCAGATCCTCGCATAATCTCATGCGTAATCAGAGTTTACTGTTAAGGGAGTGTCTTGTGTGTATTTTGTGAACGTGAGCGTCTCTTTTGTCATAAACGATTTTGACGCATCTGCAGCAGGCACTTATTTTGACAAAATACGTAATGCACATGGTTCACATGACACAACAAACACATATTTTGAAAACGCAAGCAACACACATGACACTCCGAACACATATTTTGAATTTGTGCACCTCGGATGAGCAGCCACTGTTCATCCATTGAGAACGGATTGGATCGTTTGAAATTAGATCGTGTTGCTAATTGCTAATCACTGCAATTTTTTTCTCTGACCCCGCCCACCTGCCATACCATATGACCGGAAGTAAAGAGAGATTGTTTCGAGGAGGGGAGGAGATTTGCATTTTTGATTGAAGATTACATAAGTTTTTTTTTTTTTAAATAATGAAGCTCAGATAAGTCATTTCGAAACAAATGACATTTTTTAATTTCAATTTCATTGCAACTTAAAAGTTTTTAAAGCATTTTTATTATGCTCCATGGTTAGGTAAGTGCAAATTTCAGAATTTTCATGTCCATAATGAAGAAACGTCACTTCCATAACATTGTTTCTTCCTCATCAATGTGCATACCAAAATTTATAAAAGAAATATTAAATGTTCTTTCTAGAGCTGTCCCTTTTTAATTTTTTTGTATTATTGCTTCTGGATTGTGCTTTTTTTATCTCCCAAACACATGTGTCCTTCTTTGTTACATCCATAGCGCATACATGTTTCCCTCATCTAACACAGAAATCAGTGATCAGCTATGTCTGGCTCTCTCCCAAGCTTTTTTCCCCTCCTAGGACTTTTCTCCCACAGGTTTTTCTCCTAGGGTTTTTTTTCAACCCCTGGGGAGTCTGCTGACATTGGCTTAACTTAGCACCCTCTTACATACGTTACATTTTTCTACGCTCGCTAGTATGGTTAATCTTAACTGCTGTATTCTGCTGTTTATGTTTTAAGATTTTTCTGTGTTTTTTCCTGCATCTATTAATGTAAAGTTGCTTTGAAACAATTGTGAAAAGCGCTGAAATAAAATAAAATTGAATTAAATAGAAAATATGAGTATAGACTGAGATTTTTCTCTATCATCAGGGGGTTAAAAAAATGTAAACAAATGGTTCAGTATATTATTAGTATGAAACGCATTCTCTGAAATATTATATTTCAAGCTTGGACTACAAATTTCACATGCTGGTAATTCCCAGATGCTTTTATCCAAAGCGTGTTGAAGGACATTGGTTCCTCAAATAACCGTTCAGAATCATTTCTTTCATACCTTTTTATAATCTGAAGAACCTTTTATACTACAAATAACCTTTTGTGAAACAGAAAGTTTCTTTGGATGCTAAAGGTTCATTATGGCAGTGGTCCTCAAACATGGGGCCCTGATATAGTGACCAGTTTAATGACATTTTCTAAAATACATTAATTTCTGTGTAATTAAACCTCAGACAAATAAGGCTACTAACCAACAGCACTACATTGTATAATTTAATGTTTTGTTTAATTCAAATGTAAAGTTTTGCAATGTTTTATCTCATACATTTTCTTTGGGGGGCCATGAAGGGATGCACCGTACACAAGGGGGGCAGCACGCTAAAGAACCACTGCTTGATGGCACCGTTCAACAAAAATGGTTCTTCTTAGGGCATCATTCAGCACCTTAATTTTCCAGCGTGTATGCGGATTCCCTGGGAATCAAACCAATTAGCTCAAAGCTGCTGGCACTGTGCTCTACAAGTTCAGCTTCAGGATTGTTTTGTTTAACAAACCATTGAGAGTTCTAGGTTTTGGGGTCTCTTAATGTTGTGAATAAGATTGGCAATAACACCTCGCAGTACAAACTTTCTTGTTTATTTAGTATGTGGTCAGCAGGGACGCATATTAAATATCTCGAGAGCTACTTGAGCAAAAAGTCTTTGTGGTTTTGGCTGATTCTGTTTGTTTTATATTCATTGCGAATGTGACTTTGGCAGCGCTTTAAATCCCCACAGCGAAGACGCCTTTTCTGTAATGACACGTCTGAGGACTTTGCAAAAAGGTCCTGTTTAGATTGTTGTAGTTTTGCTGGGTGAAATTCAAGTAACAATAGGAAGCATATATAACAGGGTATGTAAATGCCAATACCCCGATAGATGTGTGAAGTAAAGTGTTTTGGGTTGGGCCTGCTATTATTCAGGCTATTGTGTTGTGAAGCATTTAACTGAATCATATTGATTGGTGTAAAGGATTTTCAGGTGAAGGAAATCCTTGCCCTTGAAATATTCCGCTTTTTTGTTTAGTTGAATAAGGTTTGAGACACTTTCAGGCTATGTTTACATTAATGCGTTTATCTTTTAAAACGTACTTACTTTTGCTACGTTTATGCCTTTCATCTACACTACATCACCGTTTTCGACCCTCATAAACGGATTCATTCGCAAACGCTGCAGACCCTGTTTTAGTTTGAGAACTCAGACGTTTCTTATGTAAACGAACAGCTGATGTAAACGTGACAGCGCATCATTTTCAAAGTAAAAATTATTTTATTCAGGTAAATGGAGGTTTGCAACGGAGGTTTTGCCAAAAATAGTAAACATCTACCAACCAACTATTATAAACGCAAGACATTATTTTCGAGTTTAAGTTAAGTTTTGTTTTCTACTTTAAAATGAATTTCGTTTCAGATCATTTATCTCTTAATTTTAATCGATGTTTTGTTTATAAGTTTTGTGAATATAAATTAATAAAAACAATAAACTCAACGTCATTAATATTTAATGCTTGTTTAGCCGCTTGCGCTTTTAGCTATTTCTGTGTTGCAAGCGTGCACGGACCTCCCAAACTTTAAAAAAATAATGCACTAAGCATTTCTGTAGGCTAAAGCAATACTTCACCTCTTACTATGTTTGATTGAAGTTTGCATTTTCTGAAATTTATTTTTGCTTCGTTTAGTACTGTTCACTTGAATACTTTCTTTTTAAATCATAAAGACCTTTCTGTTTAGTTATAAAATCAAAATTAACCTATTAATCATATTAATATGTTGTAGGGGGGAGCTAGAACAGTATAAGACTTTCCCAAACACATTTTTATAGGTTCAAAAATAGTGTCTGTTATAGTTGCCAGCAAAGGACCCAGGTATGATTTTTTTGTCAATATCGCACACCCCTGCATAAACACGCAAAGGTAAGCTATTATTAGAGTAATAAGTTATTTTACACTTTTATGTGCATGCCCAGTTACGTGATTGTTTCATGCGTTTATGGTCGTGTATAGTGTGGATGAAGATTCTTTTAAAATGCCAGTATAAACAAGGATCGTTTTCATTTAAAAATGCCGTTTTAAAACGCAAATTCTCTAATATAAACAGGGCCTGAAGACCCAGCACTGGGTCAAAAAAAGCCGAGCCAAGCCAAGCTTTTGGGTTAAATTAACGCAATTTTTTATATTTGACCCAACAATGCTAAAACAACCCAGCATTTTTGGTTGAAACAACCCAGCATATGTTTAATTACAACCTAAGGGGCTGGGTTTCTCTCTTTTTGACCCAAATAACCCATCTTTTTTTTTTTACTGTAAATTACAGGAATCTATTGTTTTATTTACATTTATGCAATTGTCAGATCCTTGTACCCAAAGCAACTTATACCCTCAAAAATAAATGTACTAAATGATGCCATAGAAGAACTATTTTTGGCTGTATTGTTTGTTAATTCTTAAAGCCATTACAGCATCTATATTTATAGCGAGAACCAGGTAATCCATACAGAAGTTAATCCAAACACACGTTGGGGGAAGGGCAATTTGACATCTCCAATTCACCTAACCTGCATGTTTTTGGCCTGTGGAAAAAAAACGGATTAACCAGAGTAAACCCACGCCGACACAGGAAGAACATGCAAACTCCAAAGGCCACCAACCTAGCCGGGGCTCGATCCAGAGACCTTTTTTTTTGGAACCAAAAATGGTTCTTCTGTGACATCTCTGCGAATAACTTTCCTAGTTTTAAGGGTGTCGAGTGCATTCAATATTACATCAAAACATCCATTTTATGGGAATCAAATTAGTGATCTTGATGTTGGAATTAACATGCTTATCTAGTTGAGCTACAGGAACAGGTATTTATTAAAGTGCACCTGTTTCATTGTTAAAACAACAACATTATTTTGTGTATTTGATTTATGTGTTTGCGTGGTTTAAACCTATTCTCCAACCCATACGATTGCTTTGGTCATTTGTCCATTTCACCAAATATGACCAATATAGGCATTTACAGTACTAAATTAGCGCCTCTACCGGCAGCTGGAGAAACTTAATATATTAGGGTATAAAATGATATTTTGAGGTATAATTTTGCTATGATGACTTGTACTGGGATAAGATTTTCAATTTAAACTGCAAGGATTAATTATATTTTATTACACTTTACACTATCGAGGCATTTAGGGTGAATAACGTCCTCATTTATTTATTTTATGATATAAACACAGCATAAAAAACAATCACAACTTTTTAAAAATGTACTTAAAATATTCCAAGTGTACCGAGGTCAAATGATTGATTTATTTGAAGAAAAGATGCGAAAGTGATGACAATCCGCTGTAAATATCAGATACGGTGTACACTGATTCAAAAACGGCCACCAGAAGAAGGGATGATACGTCATCTATGACTGTGAAAAGGCATTGGCTCTCATGTGTCTCGTGACCGTTTGCTTTATTAATGAGATCTGATTGTGCGTTTTGATCACAGAGTTCTTCATATAAAGTAATCGTATGGCTTCAGTTCGCAAGGTTTGCAACGCGAATGGTTTGTAATACTTTTATAGTGTTTTATGCAAATACCTGTGTCCGTACTTTTACTTGCGTGTTGTGTTTTATATGGTTGAGAAGTGGTTGGGTTTAGGGTAAGGGTGGGGTTAGATGCTCCAAAATATCTTTAATGTTTATGAAACCGTTGCTACATTTACAAATTCGTAAAATTAAATGTGTTTAATCTGATGTATTATAATAAGGCAAAATCCTTAAAATGTAACAACAGGTTGTATAAGCTACTGCCGCTAGAGGACACTAATCCCTTAATACATGACTTGAATACATCTGACGTCAGCCGGAAATGTAATGCTCCTTACCATGTTTGAAAGATTTGCCCACAATGCAATGCTAACAGGAGTTAATGTACAGACTGTAAGACGAAGCGGGAGGAATTTGATAATGTCGGTTTGTCTACATCACCAATCCCAGGAAGTAAACAGTTGCCTACAATCTGTGTGTTTGTTGTAGTCCAAGAAAAGAGATTTACGTTTGAGACGATAACTCGCATCATCGTTTACTTTGGGGTTTGTACCTTTTGCATATCGTTAACATGTACTAATACACACTTACACACCGAAGGAAATGTAAAATCGTGAATCGGACCATAGTTGCTCTTCAAAAGGCCTTCTTTACTTTTCTAGTATTGACTGAAGCAGGAGACAATGCTGATTTTAAATTTGCTGTTTTACATAAAACATAAATGTCTCTTTGTTTCATGTTTGTTTTGGGGTATAAGTGATTTAAGCGTAATAATGAGACAAGTTGCCTGTAATGTATGTGTATTCATAGGCGTTTTTGTTTGTTTGTGTGCGTTCTGTATGTGTTTTGCATACGTGTTGTGTATCGTCTTGTTGTTCTGCCTTATGTCTACATTTGGAGCCTACGGGACGTTTAATTTAAGGCCCTGGGAATCGTCTTGTAAAAATGTGCTCACAAACAAGTTTGCTGTGAGACGCAGATGTAGAGTCACAGAGCCCTCTGCAGAGCAGTCATAAATTTATGAATTATAATTCATGCATGCAAATTCAAGTGCCGCTTATGACTTATGTAAAAAAATCAAAGCAAAACGGTTCTAAAAGGTGAATTTAACAAGAGAAATGAAAAATAGTTTATATTTGTCACTACACCTGAACAAACTAAATTTAAGTATTTTACATTTCATATTATAGCAATTTTGCAAATAAATATTGCCATGATTTGTCAAGAATGTAATTAAAAGGAATAGTTGACCCCCCACCAAAAAACCTTTATGAGTTTATTTCTTTTGTTGAATGCAAAATAAGATATTTGGATAAACAATGGTACAGTAAGCACAAAGTTGACGGTATCTATTGACTACCATAGTAGGAAAAACTAATACAATGTGAGTCATGGGGTGCCTCATAAAGGTTTAAAACAACATGAGGGTGAGTAAATGACAACGGCCTAAATGATGACAGAATTAAAAATTTTGGGTGAACTATCCCTTTAAGAAGGTCAAATATTTATATAATTGTTTGTAAAGAATAAAAACTTCCATAGAAAGTCATTAAGTACTGTACATCCATATGCATACAACTATAGGAGCCTAACGATTAGTCACGACTAATCGTTTGTAGAATAAACGTTTTTGTATACATATTAAATGTTTGTGTAATGTGTATAATAATTATGTAAATATGAATGCACACACATGCATGTATATATTTAAGAAATATTTGCATGTGTATAAACATTTGTATATTTACATATAACTTATATCGTGACCTACATACAACTATACATACACACATGCATGAAATGTGTAATATTATTTAAAATGTGTAATAATGATTTCTATTTTCAGTGGATTAATATGTGCATACTATAAGAGCACAATTGTCATGTTTAGTCTTTGTAACATCATGACGAAACACGACTGCAGCAGTATGCAAATATTCGACATGATTACAGCACCCTCGCATGAGAAACAGCTTTTTCGTTATGCTGGCCGGGGCTTATTTTTGATACTTAACTGGGAAATTGAAAAGCAAACATCAGAAAACATATTGCAACACTGCCATGGGCGGTCCCTCAGCACCCCAAATAAAAAACAACAAAGTGCACCTTTAATTATTTTGTGTCTCCCAATAACAACTTTAATTGGCTTGTGGAGGCAGTCGGGGACTGTGGCAGCAAAGCCTGCGTTCAGCTGGGACTTGCAGAGGACTGATATCGTGCCCTAATGGCTCATATCACTTGTTCTACAGTCACAGGCCGCTAATGACTCGGTTGTCACCCATCTTGTTAGCACGGGGCAGACCTCTGCAGGCCCTCCCCTTGCCCAGTCGCCAGGGACGGCCCTAATTGGGTACAGGGAGTGGCTGGATTTAAGGCGATGCCGGTCACTGTTGCATGTATGAGTACACTTGATAATAGACTCCCGGGAGAGTGCATTAATCTACAGTTTCAAACCTGTAAATTGAACTCCCGTGCTCTGGCCTTTCTATTGGCCGTCCCCTAACAAGTCACGCTGTTTAGTAGAGTTGTTTGTTTAAGTCACGAGTTGGTCGTGCTTTGCGCTGACATGACATAAAACTAAATCTTTCGACTGAATGTTAGGCCGTAGATTTTGTAATTACACAGTGTCTGGTAAAAGTATTCAGACCTTTAGCCGATAACTTGCGGGGGCCCCCTAATGAAAATGCATGAATGTAAAAGAAGCATATTTTAAATGTGTTTCATTTGTACCTGCTCTCCAGAGGCATTTCTGTCACAATATTTTGTCAAGGAATGTCTATAAGGCACATATAGCGGCAGGCAAAAGTATGCAAAGTTATTCTCTCGTTGTACTGAATTATAATTCCTACATTAAAATTGTTTCGACCTGCGATATTCCTATTTCAAAGCTACAGCTCAACGCAAAATCAATTATTTTAATGTGACAGAATGTCAGCAAGCACCTACATGCTTGTTTAATTCCCACTTTGTAAGATTTTATGCAGACACTATTTTTCAGTAAAAATATTGTCATGTCTTTTCAGGTAAATTCATGCACTTTTTAAGTTTGTTTTTGGTCACTCTTCACAATGGATTTGTTGGATGAAGCTTGCACATTGTACCAGAGAAAAATCACCTTTTTCATTCTTTGAAGGGATGAAAATTCTGTCAATATTTACCCTAAATTTGTTCCAAACCTGTATATATTTATTGAAGTTCTGAAAATGAAGATATTTTAAAGAAGCAGATCTGGTGCATCATTGACTTCCGTAGTAGGAAAAAATTATACTATGGAAGTGAATAGTGCCCCAGATTTGTTTGGTTATTAAAGGTCCCATTCTTTCTGTGTTTTTGAAGCTTTGATTGTGTTTACAGTTCGCAATATAACATGTGATCATGTTTCCCGTGTAAAAAAAAGGCAGGATTTTTCACACAATTTACTTATCTGTATACTGCTGTTTTCACTATCCTCAAAACAGGCTGATGTCTTCCTTGTTCTATGAAGTCCCTCCTTCAGAAATACGTAATGAGTTCTGATTGTGTAGCTTGTTTAGTGTGTTGTGATTCAATAGCAGCTTAGCTTGCCGTTAGCTTAGCTGGCGATTGACGTATTCCAGTGGGCGGAGTTTAATCAAAAAACTGTTCTACTGACGTCATTAATGCAGGAAGTAGAGGGCTGTAGTCCAAACCAGCCGTTCGCATTATGCTTTGAAAGGCGAATTTTGTAATTTACATTATATTATTTAGTTTAGTTTAGAATTTAGTGGTGGGCAATGATTAATCGTGATTAATCGCATAAAAAATAAAAGTGAGTTTTTGCATAATGTGTGTTTTGTGTCTAATTATTATGTACATTTAAACTGAAACACACACACATATATACATTTCAGAAAAGTTTTATTTATATTTATATATAAATTTTGTTTATATACATATATATACACATGTAAATGTTCTTAAATACATACATGAAGGATTAATCGCGATTAATCATTGCCCACCACTATAAACCATTTAAAAATGTCAATGAGTGCGTTTACATGCACAGTCTAACCCCGATTATGCTCAATAAACTGATAACGTGTGGGGTCATGTAAACGGGTAAAACGGTTTTCCTTTATCGGGGAAAGCCCATAAACGGCGTAAGCAAAAACCGATCGGCACAGGTAGTTTTTTGCTCATTACGCTGATTTCGCGTGGCATGTAAACACCTTAACCCGCTTTCTCACGGTTTTGTCCATGTGCGCATGTCCCCGCGTATGAAAGATGAACGTCACACGCGGAAGTAAGCGCAAAGTAACGCAAAAAAGTCTCCGCTGGACTACAGCAGTTGGCAGAGAAACTGTGAAAATAGAAGCTCATGTTACATTTACAGGTTCGGAAGACCTGAGAAGAGATACAACTGTACAGCTTAAGACAGATACGCGTTGGCTTTTTGATCGACTACTATGTACTATAGGCGGAGACGTCACTGCCTGCGAGAAAACTGATAATTCTCCAAGTCCCATGTAAACGCAGTTGTCTGCATAGCCGGTTTATTGATTTGCATGTAAACGCATGAAAACAGTTTTCTATAATAAGCAGATTTTTGATAGTTATCCGCTTATTCTGTGCATGTAAACGTACTCAATGTAAAATCTATTAATCAACCATAATAACTGCAATACAATATGAGGATGAAGAATCTGCAATTTAGCTTTTTTGTCATAATCGTGCAGCCCTAAATTGAGCATAAGTAAATGATGACAGAATTATAATTTTTTGTGAACTATCCCTTTAAGTAACCACCTGTTGGTTTAATCCTGTCAGCAGTAATACTGTCTTGCAAACACATTTCTCTCAGGCATTAGGTTTTCAAATTTGCAATATTTTCATTTATTTGCACCATCGGTTTCTCTTTATAATAAGAGGCTCAGTCTCTACAAAAGACAAGTATCAGCTTGATGCTACTTCCATGTTGCTTCATTGTATATTTTTTGATGCGTGACTGTTCTAGTGTTGTATTTCCACCAAGCGTATCACTTTAAATTTAGGCTAAAAAGCACAAATCTCAATTGGGTCCCCGTGTCAAATGAGGAATTCTTTTTTCATATACAGCATGTGATATGGTGGGCTGGTAGTGCACATTTACTACATTTTGAGCTACTTAAAGTGATTTCATGGTCATTCTGTGGCTTTACAAAGAGTTCTAAAGTAGGCCTACAAGCTTATAGTGTCTGGTTTGTGAAAAGGAGTTTGCATCTTGTGATAATTAAACCAACTGTGCCCACTGGAACATCTAAACACTTGTATACTGTTTTTCTAATTTATGCATTTGTTTTTTATGCAACTCTAATCCGTTCGGAAAGCATTTTAATATTTCATTATCCCTTAATGGTGGGATTTTTGTAAAAAAAAAAAAATTATTTTGGTGCATACAAATTAATTTTTTTAACTATGAACTATTAATTGGTGAAATGAATAATTGATGAAAGGTCTTTACAGGTCACTGCATGTGTAAAAATTGCAAACTGAAAACTTCATTTAAATTTTGAGGAAAATACTACAGTCCTTTTCCTTTCTACAGTTCAGCATCACACAAATGTGAGATATACAGACATGTTTTAAGCCACAATATGTAAGATGATTGTAATAAAATATCCAAAAACCACTTGCACAATGTAATATATTTTGAAGTTACATATATCCTAAAAAATCCCAAGGATTTGTAAATCCAGAAAAAAAACTTTTTATTTTAAATAATGGCTTGTCTCCCTTGTAATTGATTTAATACCATGCAATCCTTAGTTTCCGGTTGTAGAAACTATGGCAATAGGAGTTGACAAATGCGGAAGGTCGGCTATACAGCATCTAATGGCGCTTTTCCATTGCATAGTATCCCACGGTTTGGTTTGGTTTGGTTTGGGTCAGGTTGGGTCAGCTCACCTCACTTTGGCTTGGTTAGCTATTCCATCGAGTTTAGTAACACTTCGGAGTGGGAGGGATTATAGGCGTGTCGTTTTATTAACGTTGCCTACTGCTGTGACATCATACTATGAGAGCGTTGTTGTACATTCCCATACATTCATTTATTTCACAAATTTAAAATTGACCACCACAAATAGATGCACATCGTGTTTATCACTACCTCTGTCACACATGACAGTTTCTGTACAAACACCCGTGGTGTCAGTTGTCACGCTCCGATGAACCTCATTTAAGTTGCATTTAATGCATTTTATTCGCGTCGCGAATGTGCCGCCACAAACTGCAAGTCTGGAAAAAAGTCTCGATGTTTTTCATTGCTAAAAGGGAGTTTGGAAACTTAAAGCAAAGCACAGATGACAAAAGATTTACTCGAGACAGCACAAGCTGGCATGAAGGTAAAGCTAATCTTTTACATTATAGGGAATACGCTGGTAGTGACGATTCTCTCAGACCAATCAGTGATCTATGGTGTTTTCGCGTCACGTTTTAGTATCAGCTCGGCTCGCAAAAGTAAGCTGACCCAAACCAAACCGTGGGCTACTATCCATAATTTATTACAATGCCATTAAAATAATATGATCAAACGTATAAGTAATAAAACTAATTCATAACCGTGTCCATCAACATGATTAGCGAAGTCCATACGTCTCTGAATGGTGAAAACAACATCTCCCATCATTCCACTCTTCTTCATAACATCATTAAGCTTCGCCTTTATTATTGTTATTGTGTTATTGTAAAACAGCGACCTCTAATGGTGCAAATATTACATATTGTGTCTTTAATACATTTAAAGGGGGCATTTCACATTACTTTTTTAAGACGTAAAATAAACCTTTGGTGTCTCCAGAGTACATAATGTGAAGTTTTAGCTCAAAATATCATATAGATAATTTATTTTAACATGTTAAAATTGCCACTTTGTAGGTGTGAACAAAAATGTGCCGTTTTTCTGTGTGTCCTTTAAAATGCAAATGAGCTGATCTCTGCACTAAATGGCAGTGTCGTGGTTGGAAACTGCAGATTAAGGGGCGCTTTTATCCCCTTCTGACATCACAAGGGGAGCCAAATTTCAATGACCTATTTTTTTCACATGTTTGCAGAGAATGGTTTACCAAAACTAAGTCACTGAGTTAATCTTTTTCACATTTTCTAGGTTGATAGAAGCACTGGAGACCCAATTATAGCACTTAAACATGGAAAAGTCTGAGTTTCATGATATGTTCCATTTAAAATGAATATAAGGGCTCTGATATTCTTTCGATGATGTGCTGTGCTACAGAATAAAACCTTTGCTGATGTCACACTCTAAAGATAGTGTTGGTGGGAGGAAAATAAGCTCTTTGGGGGCCGACAAAGTGGCCTGTTGGTCTGTTTTTGCTATATAATGAGCTGCATATGAGTGGGTTCTAGAAAACCTTGAAGTTTAATGCTGACATATTGAGGGAAACAAAATGTAGTTGCCATGTTATTTTCATTACGCAACTGGTAAAGCATTGTCCATATATTAGAGCATAAAAAATGTCTTTAGATTTCCATCATGGTTCTGCACAGTGGTGCCATACTTGGTGGTCTCATTAAGTTCAATTTGTTACAGACTCACTCACCCAGTGGCCATTTCGACATGTCCTGTCATGAAGATATCCGTATTTACACGACTAACACAATCCACGGGTTTAAATTTATGCCGCTCTCGGCCAATGCAACAAGCAAATAAACAGCAACATGTTTTACGTCAAAATCTGGAATACAACCTGGTCTTGATGAAAACACTGAGGTGGTTTTATTAATGTTTATAGAGATACAGTACATCCTATTTCCCACTTGGTGTAATAAACATACAGTAGATGTCTAAGTGGAAAAAACAGTTTTCTGACCTTAATATTATATTCTTCTCACTGTCTCTCGTTGCCATTGAGCTATATATAAAATACAACTATCAAAGAGAAGACATGCACAGATTGCTCAAGATAGGTTGCATGTTATGTTTCAGCTTATAAATAATGTAACCTTATGAGGTCAGATCAGTCGAGCGTGGTGTAAACAACGTCGATCGACTCTAGTATACATAAATATACGTTGCAACTTATCCAAGTGTCTCAAAAATATAGAATTGTACGCCGGCCTTCGCTCTGATATTTTGTTGCTGCATTTTTCCTAATATGTTAATGTTTTAAGGTTTGAACTTTAGCAGCTAAAAGGTGTCAACGTTGCTGCTATCCCGGAGTGTAACAACAATGAAATAATCCCCGCGCACATACACACACTCCATCAAACACACACGTAGCCATCTGGCGTGTCTGTCAGAGGACCTGACAGTCTTACCAGATATCACAGAGGGTGCTGTATGATGTCACACACCAAACAGCCTCCAAAGTGATTTCCCGCCCCCTCCTATGCATGGCACTATTATAAACCGTGAACACGCTGGCTGTCTTTACATATATGCTCCTTTCTATAGGAGACCGAATACATTTCCATGTTTTATCAAATTGCACACATAATAACACACCACGTCCATGCACAATACACGTTACCGTTCTCCCGCAGATCGAGATAGGTATTTTTCTCGAAACTGATAGATTGCTATTATAATGGCCCGACTATAAGACGCACGCCACACACGTAATATCATGCAGTATCTTAACAGGCTTCCATATCTCTCACAGTACAACACGACTAAGAATAATATTTGTCTCTGATTCAGTCCATTACGCCAATTAACATAATATAAACCCGAGGAAAGTAAGAGGGGCCTAATCTCCTAAGCGCAGATCTCTCCCATGAGGAATAGGTGTGAATATTCGCCACCATCTCGTCCCTTCATGTCTCCATACAGCTTTCTCCCCTGCCAATCGAACTCCCCCCCCAACAAACACACACCAAAGCGCCTGGCGCACTCCTGGCATGGTGTATATAATATGTAGCTAGCTAATTGCAAATCATCTGTGATGTACACGACTGCTTCACTAATTGCCGCTGGAAGCTGTGCTCATTAACTGTTCTCATCTGGCTCGGTACACAAACTAAACAACCTGCAAACGATCCAGCAATTACTGTTATTTTACATCCACCACGCCAGGCGCGCATGAAAATAGCTGCTGTAAATAACAAAAGACATTTGGCTGCGAGTGTCTGGAAATGCATGGCCGCCAAAAAATAGGCTCATTAAAGAGTAGTTATTTATTGAAGATTTAAAAGACGCAAATGCAGCAGGGCGCTCCTGAGGGATCGCTGAGGCTTTCCTGAGTTCGGTGGCGCGCCCACGGATCATTTATTGACCAAACTGAGTTTTGTTGTTTACCGATAAAATGGTGGTACGCTGACAATGTTTGCGTAACATATGCCTCACACATACTGAATGTCACTAGAAAAGCACCCTTACAACTGGGTGAGACTGCCGCGTGTGCGTGTGTGATAGAGAAAAGGAGAGAGCAAGTGAGAAACAGCTCAAAGAAAAATTGACAGTATATGGAGACGCTGAATGGTGTTCTTCACTTATATTTTGATTATCTACTGTCGCGTTCGTACTGACACCCCCATCGCTACTTGTACGCCTTCACGCTTAAATTCTCAGCTCCTCCAGATGCCTTTACATATATTCATATGTGCAGGCACACCACGGGGCGGAGCCTCGCTGTCTTAATGGTTTCAATTAGAATACTCCCACAGACACATCACTTTAAGAGCAAATCTGTCCATTAGACAAGCTGTACCAGGACTTAAGCTATTATCATTTTTAAATACATAAATTAAATGTTGTGGCGGCCTACCAGAATTAGCAGATGATCCAGCAGGAAAATGCATTTACTTGCTTAAATGATATGCGCTACAAAATGCTTTGTTTCTTTTTAGATCAGAATAATAATTAAATATAAAAACCAACATGTTTCAGATTCTTTCTGGCAAAAGAAAGCATTACTTTGTCTCGCCAGTCTTTCTAAATGCATCAACTTGAAACTTTGCCTAAACATAACTTTTTGAAGTATTTTAATCAATCAGTTATTGCAAACCGTTGCGGTATGTGTATTGCGATGTTGAGATTTTCAATATTCTTGCAGCTCTATACTGAATGCAATATAATAATAGATATAATATATAATATCATATGCATATTGGGAAATAATTAACTTAAAAAAGCGCCGCTAATTTTACAAATTGTATATGTGTAACAACATGTCTCACGTATATCCGCGTGAAGCGTCTTCTGAAATGAGAAAAAAACTTGAATTTGTCTATCGAGAACTGATTGAATCATTGAAAGTTGGGTCATGTTGCTAATTGCTAATCGCTGCAATCTTTCCTGGGCCTTGTGCCATTTCTTGTGACTGAAAGTAAAGAGAAATTGTTTCCAGATTTTTGTTTTTTATTAAAGATTATGAACGCAATTTTATAAAGCTAATTTTAAATCAATTTAAGGGTTTTCCTAGGGATGCACCGATACCACTTTTTTGGAATACGAGTATGAGTACGAGTACTTGCATTTCAGTACTTGCCGATACCGATACCGAGTACTCAATAAAAAAACATGATTTAAATTTACAGATAACAGCTTTAGTCATGTAATTTAACAAAAAAACAAAGGACTAGTTTTCCAGTTTGTTGTAAACTCTGCCTCTTTGGACAACACAAGAGGCATTAACCCCTTACACACAACTCAAACATATACATTTCTCAGACCGTGGTATCGATTCCAGGTATCGGGGGACTTTTAACGAGTACGAGTACTTTAGAAAATGTGGTATCGAGGCCGATACCCGATACCAGTATCGGTGCATCCCTAGGTTTTCCCCAACATGATCTCACCAATTTCCGTGAAATAGTCAAACAATATTTTGCTTATTTTTGCATGTCGTTGTCACGTATTTCCACCATTTTATGTGCCCGTCAGTTTCAAATACTGGTTACTCAACCGTTTTTCCTATTTTTAAACCATTGTCGTTTCTGTTTGGTGTTAGATTTGCTGTTTGCGAAGTCATTTTAAGTATTGGTTTATACTATTTTTTTCATATGCTTTTTAAACCATTGTCGCCTGACGTTAGGGTTAGAGTTGGGTTTGGGTGAGGATGTCATTTTATGCAACAGGAAGTCTTTCTAACCCCAAACCGAAGCAACAATGGTAAGAAAATAGGAAAAACAGTTAAGTAGCCAATGTGTGAACCTGACATGAAAAAGAAAGTCGTGGCATGGGCACATAAAGTGGTGTAAATACGTGACAATGACACGCAAAAATTAGCAAAATATTGTGTGACTATTTCATGGATTTTGTGAGATCAGGTTGATTTTCCCCCCAAAAGTGCAGTATATTAAAATGGACAGTTGTTACCAGGGACTGGTATACTGTCGTGCATTGGATAACGGTATATTGCTATCGGCAGTTATTTTCAACGCTATCTCACGAGAATTCGTATATTTGTATTAATTCATACGACCACATTCGTAAGTTTTGGTATGATTTGCCTTGACCCCTGTGACGTTGGGGTTAGGTGCGGGGTCAGTTTCGTTGTTGTTGTTGTTTTCATGAGAATCGTACGATTTTGCACGATTAACTTCGTATGAATTAATACAAATTAGCCTACTCGTAAAATATGTACGATTTCTTGTGAGATCAGGCTGTTATTTTGTATCGCTGTAAAGATTGATGACTTCATAGTTATAGTATATATATATATATATATATATATATATATATATATATATATATATATATATATATATATATATATATATATATATATATATATATATATATATATATATATATATATATATAATGATTATGTATGATTATTAAATTATTATTTTTGCCTTAAAATGCTATTATTGTTTTCCACCGTTGATAATTCAATAATGGTGTTTTAAAATTCAGCAAATAAGGTCTGTGGAAATGTAAAGATTCACAGAAAGGTCTATTAAATGCACTGGTGTTATTTCATGGTAAAAATTATGTTTCTTGACATAACCAAGAAATGAAAAGCTCTGAAAAGCATCAGTGTTGTTACGTGGTGCCATAAAACCCGGCAAAATGACAAGATAAATTAGCAGAAATTACAGGAATGTGACATTAATAAAAACTAGAAAAATAACAAATTGGTTGCTTTTCATATCTACGGCTTGAAAAAAATCTTGCACGCAAAATCCTGCACCTGAGTTTTTCTTCTGAAAACACATGCATTTTTCTCATATACACACACACAGGGAGAGAGAGATCTCATTTTAATGTGTTTATGAAACATGAAGGCATTCATTTTCTAAATCCTGTCTCCTAACCATTATCTCTCATTGTAACACATAAGGGTGGAGACAGGAGATTTTGCATGTGGGCGTACAACAGCCTTCTCTGTGCAATCCTCTTAGAGAGAGAATTAGAAAGAATGGTTTGCTGAAATTAATCCAAAAAAGGTAGAGAGGCTCCAGAGGAGGGAAAGAGGGGCCATTAATGTAGACATTGCTGGTAGACAGAAGGACAATCTCAACCACAGATCTGGATAATTATTGTAGGTGTGGAGAGAGAGAGAGAGAGAGAGAGAGAGAGAGAGAGAGAGAGAGAGAGAGAGAGATGATAAAAGTGCTTGATTAAAGAAAAGAAAATGTAAGTGGAGGATGGGTAAATATCCTATTGGTCATATTTAATGCTTTATTTTAACAGCACCTTGAATATTGTTGATCTGCACCATGCAAAGAGCCATTTTGTACCGACTTTGAGGAAGAAAATGTTTCACTTAAAGTAGGGATGCTTAACGATTAATCGCGATTAATCCTTAGCAGAATAAAAGTTTTTGTTTACATCATATATGTGTGTGAACTGTGTATAATAACTTTGTATAAATAAATGTACACACATGCATGTATATGTTTTAGAAATGTTAACATGTGTATATACATTTGTATATTTATGTATAATTTATATTATATATAAAATAAATACTTAATATATACATTTTTTTTCTTAAAATTATACATGAATGTGTTCATATTTATATATATACATATTTATTATACACAGTTTACACACATGGGATGTAAACAAAAACTTGTATTCTGATAACGATTAATCGCAATTAATTGTTTAGCATCCCTAACTTAAAGTAAGGATGCATAACGATTAATCGCGATTAATCTATAGCAGAATAAAAGTTTTTGCTTACATCATATATATATGTGTATGTGTGTGTACTGTGTACTGTGTATAATCATTATGTATATTTAAATATGCACACATGCATGTATAATTTTAAGAAAAAAAATATATTAAGTATTTATATTTACATAAATATACAAATGTACACATTTCTTAAATATATACATGCATGTGTGTGCATTTTCTATACAAAGTTATTATACACAGTTCACACACACATATGATGTAAACAAAAACTTTTATTATTTTTATTCTTTAGATTAATCGTGATTAATTGTTATGCATCCCTTACTTAAAGTATATTTTGTGAATTATCCATTAAACATACATGAATTAATATATAATGTGACTCTGGACTACAAAAAACTATAGTCGCATGGGTCAAAATGATCAATTTTAATGTCAAAAATCATATGATATTAAGTAAAGATTATGTTCCATGAAGATATTTTGTAAATGTTCTACTGTAAATAAATATATCAAAATTGATTTATCATGTGTTGCTAAGGATTTCAACTTTAAAGGCGATTTTCTCAATATTTAGATTTTTTTGCACCCTCTGATTCCAGATTTCCATCTAGTCACACATTACATTTTGTGTTTTTTTGTTAGACATTACTAATACAAATCACACTTGCCATCTCTTTCCCCTTCACATAAGCTTTCCCAATTAATCCACCGAGCCAGTCAGTAAAGCGAAGCTTGATCTGTAAAGCACCGCACCACCAACATACTGAATATGTAAGTCAGAGAGCTCAACAGGAGAAGTGGCAGGCCGAGTGGGTTGTGAGCTGAACTAATGAAGCTCAGGTTGGAGCCTCGTAGTCCTGCGCTTTCCCACCTTTCACAGACGCTACCAGGGGAATCAATTTGAACAAATACAGAACATATTGTGGCTGAGTTCATTGCAGCGTTAATTAATGTAGCAGACGCTAAAGAAACTCTGAGTACAACGAGTCCCAATTATCCGGGGAGCAGCCAGGAGCTGATTTACCATTTGTTATATTAAGTATTTGGAATTAGTCGAGTCCAGGTATAATTAAAAATTGTGCCACTTTCACCTGCAACATGTGGAAACTTGTTAATTCCCAACTTTTCCCCCTTTCCCCCATGATTTACCAGATGGTGAGAGAAGAGGAAAAGGGAATGGATAAAAAAAACATGTTGTTGTTTTACACAGAAGTGGAGCGTACGTCAATAAAGCAGAATTTGGCAACACTATTATGTTTGATGTAAACGAAAGCACTGTGAATTTTTGCTGTTTTGTGTATTTATTCGGGTTCGGCGTGTCAGAGAGGATTAACCAGTCGCATGTCTCATTTCTCAATCGAAGGCTTGTTGGCACGATAATCATTTTTCACGTTTGCTGTTTGTTTGTTTGGAGGCCGCCTTCACTTTCTGTACCAATAAAAAAACAAAACACAGCGAGGTGAAACAAAATAGTAATCATTTCGTTCAACACAAATAAATCACAACTGAATATGCATTGAAGGAAATGTCTTACTAATGCGCGCTCAGCTTGCGTGCACGTACGTCCTCGTAGGCCGGAGTATGGCGTCGTAGGAAGTCTTCATTTCGGGCATGTGTGTGTGCACTGTGACGTGGGGGCTCAGTGTGAATCATAGGGTTGACATGAAAGACTTCAGTCACAGGTCATTTAGCACAGTGGGATATCTGTTGCTAGCACAGCACAGACACACACATACACACAAATACACAATCGTGAACACAAACACACTCTCGTGTCGCTTTAAATACACCATGCCTTACATCAATCTGTCTGTGCCTCTTTCGCTTTTCTACTTTGAAAGAAATAAACACCTTTTCCGGCGGCAACCATTCGGTCCTTTGCTTGGTTTAGTCTGATCTAATCGGTAAACTCGCACAAATTCAACTGATTTTACCCCTGGGCTTTGCGCAACGAAGGCAGATGTTTAAAAATGATGTGGGAGATCATGGAAAACAAGCAGTGTTGTTTTCTAATGTGGACAAACAACTGTCCATCAAATCACACTTTGTTTCAGGGTGCTCACACAACAGTTTAAAAACCGCAGATAACACACACACACTCACACATGTGCGCGCGCACACACAAACACACTGCACAGCATCTGTGAGCGTGATGAAGACAATGAGTGAGACAAACAATGCCGTAAAATGTGCTACTGCCAAACAACACAGGAGAGGACCAACAAAAAATCTCGACAGAAACAAACCTTTGCAGGATGGTACTGTATGCATGCATGCGTGTGTGTGTGCGTGTGTGTGTGCGCGTGTGCGTGTGTGTGTGTGTGTGTGTGTGTGTGTGTGTGTGTGTGTGTGTGTGCGTGTGTGTGTGCGTGTGTGTGTGCGTGTGTGTGTGTGTGCGTGTGCGTGTGTGCGTGCGCGTGTGCGTGTGTGTGTGCGCGTGTGCGTGTGCATGTGTGTGTGTAATCATCATCATTGACTCTGTTACCTTGCAGACAGCGGCTGAAGATGTTTTTCAATGTTGCTATGGTGATGGTTTCTTAGACATACAATAATAAGGTCTATAGCTTTAGCTTAGTCTAATAGTCTTAAAGGAATAGTTCACCCAAAAATGAAAATTCAGTTATTATTTATTCACTCTCATGTTAGTCTAAACCTGTATGAATTTCTTTATTTTTTGCACACAAAGGAAGATATTTTAATAAAAGATGGTACGCACAAAGATGACGACACCCACTGACTTCCATAGTAGGAAAAACAAATACTATGGAAGTCAGTAGGTACCATCAACTGTGTAGTTAGCATTATGGATCAAAATATAAAGAAACACATACAGGTTTAGACTAACATGAGGATGAGTAAATGATGACAGGATTTAAATTTTTGGGTCAACTGCCTCTTTAACTATTATAAATATAACTACAATATCATTGCGATTTGTAACGGTTTTACTTCTAGCGAATTTGTATAATTTTTTTTATAATATTAGTAGTATATTTTTATGCAATATGCTTTCGTCCCAAGTCGCTGCTTAAAACACAACATAAATTATTACAGAGATTCTAATGGATTTAATGCTTATAATGAAAATTGTATTGGTTTTAACGGAAACTATAATGGAAACTACAACTATAATAACTATTAGAACAACATTGAATCCTACTGAGATATGCCGCAAAACACACGCCAGCAAGCAAAAACATTTCACCATCCAAGTTTATTATAGACCCTTTATAGTCCGGTTATGAGTAACCCACTTCTAACGTGAATTTGGTTGCATTAAATTTTTGCCTAAATACCAGACAGCAGACGACTCCAGGACAGATCTGGGCCCGGAGCTGCTGACTCTGCCGCGGATCCGGCCTGCAAACTTGTGAGATAGTATTCATGTAAGCAAAGTCAACAGTGATTACAAGGTCTTTGGTTTCATTTATTTATTTAATTTTTATTTTTGTGCTCTAGATGTGTATTAAATTTTCACCAAATTTCAGCCTAAATTTTGCCTTGTTTTAGCCTAGACATCGGGGCTGTGTTTAGATGCTATTAAATATCTTTTAAACCCAAAATTGCTTGCTGGGTACACAAAGGAATTTGTATCAAATCTATTTGAATTTATGTGAATGTTTCTACTGTTTTTTTTTAGGGTAGGGTGGACCTTCATGCTTGCTCTTTGTCTCAAAATCATACATTTATCATAGGTTACGTATTAAGCGAAGTAGCTATCCACCTCGTAAAATAGTTAAGTTTCCATCTAAGATCAGGTTAATTATCTGTAAATGACATTAACAACAAAATACACACTGACAGTCGAGGACCGAGGAAACAATTTTTCAGTCATGCCTCGTGAGGTTACCTTATCAACCCGTATATGCCTGTATGAACTAAAGTAGCAAGAACAAAGTAATTGCCGAAGCTAATGTGCCATTCATCCATAAAATGACTGTGAAATAGATGTATGAATCTTACACGTCATGCTGTTTCGCATGTGTAATGTCTCTTGTCTCTGAAAGGCAACAATAAAGACTTTATGTTATCGTCAACAGCTAGTTCACAGACCTTTTTCCCTCTTTAAATTAGCGTTTCTCGTTTTCCCCTTCACAGTTCCCGCCCTTTTAACTCTCGCTCTTTCCCGCTCCTTTCTTTGCGTTTTTCTGTTGCACGTTTGATGACATTCATTGCTCTCCATCCACCAAAAGAGGTAAGAAAATAGCCTACCAAAATCTCCATTAGGATGTAATGCTGTGAGGAGCCGTGTGAAAACATTAATTTCACCACGTTGATGCATAAACACAGTCAAACTGCGCATATTCAAATATCGCTAGTGAGGGTTTGTTCTGAATTAGCCTCGCGCGCCGCAGCGGGCGCGTTTGTGAAGTTGTTTTTATTTGTCGAAAACACCTATGCAGTCACAGGCTAATTGACAAGTGAGTTTTGCCTTATGTAAAATCAAATTTAATCCAAATGCCTTTTCTAATAGGCATGTTAACAACAACACAAGATATTAGTAAGCAGCAGCACAAACAAGTCATATTAATGAGCGAAAAATATTTTGATGATACATTAATGTGTCAAGAGCTGTGGTTTCAAAAGGAATGCGTATAATTAGGTTTCTCCGGCAAAAACAGACTGAATTAAGTCAAGGCACAGCTTTCAGTGAGGGGACGGTGAGTGAAACTTTATTGAGCACTGCCATCTACAGGCGTGATGAGGTATAGCATGCCATGCTAGAAACACTTTGTACTTTTAATTAAATCCAACTTTAATTAATTATTTATTAAATAATTATTACTCCACACTGCATCGACACTTCGTTAAAAAAATCGTTAAAGCTTTAATGATTACAAAACGGAAGTGTTTGGAAACCTTTTTATATGTTGCATAGATTATACATTTAATATAGGCCTACTGTGGCTTTGTGCAACCAAATTCAGTGGTATAGTGCCAAGTATACACAGGTATTATTAGATGGCATGAGGTATACCTACTTCTACTTTAAAAAAAAAAAAAATAGGGCATAGGAGGATACACATTTCTCCAGGCACCACTACGCCACTGACCACATTGTCTGCTAGGGGGCGTTGGTTGCATATTTTTGTATCAGAGCCCTGTTTCTGAGAGAGATGCTTTGATTTGACACCTGATCTTGACCCTTTTGTTCACTGAAAATGTGTAATTCACACAAATTTAAATTTGAAACAACGTCCAATATGGTGTTTGTGATTTTAGTCTCACATAATCCATAAAATCCTATTTCTATGTTTGCACTGATTGATTAACTGATGGATGAAGAACAATCAATATCCGCAAAGTCAAATGGAAACCGTAATTCACACATGGCCATGCATACAACGAACACAACTCGCATGTGAAAATCTTTACATCACAACAATTTACAGTACAAGTGCATATCTGAACGTGTGGATGTGGTTGGTGGGTGCATATGAATGCATGTAAGTGGAAAACTATTTGTATGTGTTAGGGGAGCCCTTGGGATTTCTTCCAGACGGCAAGCGAAATTGCATGACTGAGGTTTGCTGCCTGGATGAATGGATGGGGATAAAGTGCTCATGGTATCTGAAAGATGCAAATGCCCACTAGTGATACGATATGATATGTCTCTTGGCTCATCCTCTTGTTTGTAAATAAATTAGCTTAATGGTCAGTTATTACTGGAAAGTGGTCTACAGATTGCCACAGGTCACTGTGCTGGATCCAGTTAGATGGTATATGGATTACTGTATATTTGGCCTGTAATCCAGTTCTTGGATTGGCTGAATCTGTTTTTGAAGCAAAAAGGATCAAGGATTAATGTAAAGCAGTAACTCAGTGCTAACATATAAACCTATTTGAAGACAATCCCTAATTCATTGGAATACCGAAAAGTGCTTTACTGAGTGCATAATTTTAAGCTGAGGATTTGTGTTGCTGTAATTTGAAAATATGTATTAAAATGTATATCCCCCAAAGCATTAGTGTACTTTAAATAGAGATGCCATAAAGTGACACTGCACTTAATACAGCATTTGTTATTGACCAGAAGTGTAAAAGTTTTGATGCTTCGAGCTTAGCAGTACCCAAATAGTAGCTGTTACACAAAACATGGGACAACACAGCATCAGCATTATCAAGCAATACTGTTTATTTTTATAAAATCTTGTAAATGTATACAGTATGTGTAAGCAATAATGCATTCATTGTATCGTAAATATATCACAAAGCCACGGTTAGGCACAGCGGAAAGCGGTCTTATTCACAACTTATATAGCTTGGAGTACGACAGCAGACGACTCTGGGCCGGATCCGCTCCGGATCTGTGCCAAAATCAACAGCTCTGGCGCTGATCCGGTGCGGATCCGGCCCAGAGTCATCTGCTGTCTGATTGCTTCTGTAAAACTGTTACCACACTTTTGCAATATTAAAGCAAAAAATACACAACCTTTATGAAGTAAAATCACTAAAAGTCTTCTTTCCGATGGAAAAATTTGTTCCTGGGAAAGGCAACAGAAAGTTTTACATATGTTTACATTGCTAAGGGGGCTGCGGAGGGATATGCAGAATTGTTGTGTGCAGAGGTCAGCTCTGTTTTATCGTGAAAAAACCATATCTACGGTATTGACCAATCAGAATTTAGGACTGGAACTAACTGTTTAATAAATGTGAAGAAAATCAATCTCTCGCCAAAACAATATTAACCATAGGCATAAGTTTTGAATAAGTTTTATATTATTAAATAGTTATAGATATTTAATTTCCAGTCCTTTAAAAGAAATTCAATTATTTGGTATGTCGATCTAACCATTAGTTATTGTGATCACAGAATAAAATCAATATTAAACTGTTAACGTGTCGAATTTGAGATAAAGCACCTCAATTTAATCTTGTCTCTCTTCTGTTACATCTTATGGGATTCACGTATGACGAGATACTGCAATTCAAGCCAACAATCTGAAGGCCTGAAGAAAAGACATAGGATATAATACATTATAAACCAGGAAACAGATAGCGTCTACTGTCCAATTACACAGACTTAGCCAACACGAGAATTGATTGACTTAACCAATTGATGTAATAGTGTTTGGATGGCTTATGCCATTGAGTGCTGCCACATGAACTTTGGGCCTAACGCGTCGATTCGTCGCAACCCGCCGCATGAATATCGTCTGAACGCCGGCTTTAAAAAAGCGAAGCGGCAGAGAGGGTTAGTTTGGAGTGGCAAACAAAAGTCCAGCTGTGAGCCTGTAGAATCTGCTTCTAAATGAAGACGGAAAAGATGGAAAACCAAATGAGTCAGAATACCATAATTTACATTTGAAATGCATCCACAGCATATTACATCCACAAAGCGTTTCATTCAACCTTCAAATGAGTATTTCTATGGATTTATTTGTCCGGGTTATTTATTTATTGATGTTTTCCGTCGTCGCAGTCAATGTCAAATTGTACGATGCAGGAGCTTAAGCAGCCATGCAACAGCAGGTGGTGATGCTTCTAGGATAGACAAGCTGCTATAGAGACACAAACTGCCAATCAACCCGAGCTCTGTATGGTGCAAAGAGTGTTGAAACTTTGAAACTGAATCATTTCAGAGAGGTTTCAGCCATCAAAACGAGTCGTAACTAATCCGTTTAACCTTAGGGACTTTGCCCTGGTAAAGAAACGGGAAGGTTGGATAGCAGTTTTGTGCAAACGTCTTATGCCACTACTAGCTTTTTGTTTTAGCATAAAACTCTTAATAAAGACACAAACAAACAAATATGTTTACATAAAAAACCCCAAAATTTTAAGAACGAAATGGCTTTTTCTTGTAAGATTCAGTATTTAGTGTTGACCTCTTTTGGCACTAAACGCATCTTGAACTCTTTTGCTCTTTTGAGTAGACTGAAGTCCGGAAATTAGGATTTCATTTCATTTAGGTTTAAGAGATCCTGCAGGTTCTTATTATTGCTCTAAAAGGAGCTCACACTAAACACTTGACAATTTAGCTTAAATATTATTCAGTTTTTTAATACCGGATACAAATTTTTTGGTTTTAGTCTGATAAAGAGACTGAAAAATAATTATATGTGGTCACTTTACTTAATCCTTTTAGCAAAAACAACGAATCTAATGGTAGCCTATAGACTTTTGCACAGTACTGTATATACAGTACAGTTTGCCTTTCAGTGTTATTAGTTTTCACCCTAGAGCAAAATGGATTTTGAGCCAGTATCAGATAGCAATGAACATTTATATGAGTGATATCCTCAGACACAATAAGATGAGTCTACTTTATATAAATGGGTATGCATGCAGAATGATATATTGTGGTATTCAGATCTCACACTAAAAGGTATGCCACTGTTTTTATTCATATCTCAATAAGAGTCCCGTCACTCAAAAACACAAAACTTACTTTTTTGTACGTTTTAATAGATGCTGAAGCGTACAATCAAGACGTATTTGCAACATTTAATCGTAGCATTATTATGTTTTACAGCTACAAAGCGTAAAACATTTACAAATCTGTCATACCATAAAGATTTCAGAATTTCCCTTTAACCATTTTATCGATCATTTTACCCTACCCCAAACCTTGCCCTAAACTCTTTTATACAAACATTTTAAATACGTAATGTACTATTGTATTCTGCAACATAACGGACAGAAATATGTAGGAAAATTTGAGTAACAATAGTAAAAATAACGCATTTTAAAGATAACCAAAACAGGTTATTATAATCATGTACTGTTAGAAATAAAAAGCATAACGGACACAATAACTTATTTATTGCGAAATTTTAAAAGCAGTAACGAAAGCAGTTAAAATGACAATGTGCTGCAGTCGCAATCCTTTCTGGAAAATATGAAGTACAAAGAAGTATTAAAGTTATTAATCCACGAGAATGTTAATTTGACTCTGTCAAGGGGCGCATTTCAAATTTCAAAAGTAAGTCGACTGAAAGGCGCCAATATCGCAAATCTTTGATGTAGCGTGCAAGAGCCAATGAGAGTTTGATATCGTAAAGCAATTTGTCGTAAATATCGCTGGATAAAGGGCTTAATAGGCTTTATGCCCAGCTGCACTACTTGCTGAACTTCGGCCAGCTCCTTGTTTCCTGTCTGCCGTATTGGACAAACTGATTAAACCAGATGTGCCTGACCTCAGTAGTCACAACAACAATAATCAGACACACCTGGATTAATCAGTTTTGTCCAATAATGGCAGACAGGAAACAAGGAGCTGGCTAAAGTTCAGGAAGTAGTGCAGCTGGGCATAAAGCCTATTTGGATAGAGTATATTGTGTTTTGGTGTATACTGTAAAAAATTTCTGTAGAAATGACAGTATTACTGGGTATTACTAACTGCCAGTAACTTACTGTAGATTTTACATTTATGTTATTAACTGGCAACAGTTCACTGTAAAAAAAATGCTGTAATTATGCAGCTGGTTGCCAGTAACTTACTGTAGAAGATAAAGACAAAGTTTCATGTTCATTTAACTTTGAACAAACTGTTGCCAGTAAATAACATAAATGTAAAATCTACAGTTAGTTACTGGCAGCTAGTTGCCAGTAATACCCAGTAATACTGTAATTTCTACAAAAAAATGTACAGTTTCTGTTCAAAGTTAAATGAACATGAAACATTTACAGTCTTTATCTTCTACAGTAAGTTACTGGCAACAGCTGCATAATTACTGCAGAATTTTTACAGTGTAAGTAATTAGGAGAAGACGCTTTTTGTGTGTCATGCCAAACACACTAAATATTACAAAATGGTTAAATGATTACAGAAATGTTATTAATTTTAAGGTTTTAAAGTTTAGTCTTGTTTAATATTGTGTAATTCTCTGAAAGTCATGAAGATTTAATTAGATAAATGAGTAATGTGTCTTTAATAAATAAGTCAAAAAGTTAGACTGAAAACATGTCATTAATATGAGTAAGAAACGCCAGTGCCTGGGATTTTAATATTTATGGATAGAAATGTGTACAAATGTGTACTTCTGTAAAGCTGTTAATATGTTAATAATTAACTTATTAACTTAGAATTAACAATATTATACATTTCGGTCTTTATTAAAACGTAAGTAAATATGTGTGGTACAACCACACTTTACGTAAAAATGTACAAGATCACGTTGAAAAATCAATATTATTGTAATAATTGTCCATATGCATTTACTGTATACCTTTCAGCTTTTTCAGTTTGTGCACCAACCAATGATAAATGTTTTGATGGCTATTTAAATATGTGACCCTGTCTGTGAAATTCAGCCTCAAAATTGAATGATAAAGATTAGGAGCATCAAAGTTTGATTTCAATCTTTGACTGACATGACCTTACTCAGTCAATATTAAAGATATCAAAGTTGTATTTTCACAGAATGTTCTTTACATCGTTTTATGTAGAAAACAGTAAATCACAGACTGGGTCACATATTTGTTTATTTTAGCTTGGTTTTATACCATCATATAGTTGGTATTTATTCCGTATGCTTTCGTAGAGTAAACGGTCTGAGTCGAAGCGAACGTCTTTATTAACCAGCTTTGAATGAAACGTTAAAAAAACGTCAGCCGATCGCGCTCAATGCCCGAGGCTATCCATGAACACAGTGTTCAAAAGACAATAGCGAAAGTGTGACAGCTTGGACTCAGACCAGGTGCACCTATGCTGATCAGCAAGGCTGAGACAACTCCATGTGAAAAATGTGGCCTGGGGGTGTTAAAAACTAAATGGAGCCAGAACCGCTCTGTCAAACGAAATCACTAATTATGACTTCCACCAAATCCCTGAGCAGGGAACTGACGGCTCCTTTAATGGGACCATTGGCATAATGAGAAAGCGAGAGAGTGAGCGAATCTGTCTAAAAGGTTGACTGACATCTTTGATGTCGAAACCAATTAGATTGGGCAGAACGGAGTGGACTCGACGCTCCCCCTTTTCCTGAGTTTATTATATTCTGTCACAGACGCGAAGCTCGATTTGTCAATTCGGTATCAGGTTGTGTGTGTGCGTGTGTGGCTGACGGGGAGGGGGACGTGGAGATTGACAAGGTTTGGAGGGCCCGGATAACAAATGAGTGTGTCTGATAATGGGCATTCCACGCACCGTGTGACATTTTCTACCCAGCTGTCCGTGGGCCTGTCTAGCGTTTAAAGAATCGGGCCCTTTGTGCGGACGCTCTGAATGGAGGCCCTGAGCAGTTTCCCAGAGAGGAAACTGAGAGGCTAATAGACCGAGTGAGATGTGTTGCCAGGTTCTTTCATTATGTCCATATTCCGAGGGTTGTGTTAACGAGGCACCGCCTCAGGTTGAGGGTAACAAGCTGTCTGTCACTCCACAATCGCGTACGCCCGCACACACATACGTACGGAAGGGGGCAGAGGCACGGAGAGTCCCGGTGCTAACAAGGGCCACAAAATCCACTGATGTTGAGCGTACAGAGCTCCGCGACAAATCCGTTCAATGCATTCGGATGGGGTTCAATAGGACAACGTCTAGAGGAAGATGCAATTTATATGAAGCTAAGGATTTAGAGTAACAGTGATGTCAACGATTCGGACCAGTATGATCACAGGAATGAATACTGATAATGGATTGTCGCTTAGTATTGTTTGAGGATACAATACAAACTATTTTAGAGTCCTGATGGTTTCCTAAAATGGAAGGAGTGGAAGGAACCGTTATTCATCAATGTACCTGATGCTTTGCCTTGTTCATATAAATTATGAAAAAAGAAAAATGTTGGAGTTCGGTAGCCAAGAATGTCAAACATTTGACCTGCATTCTGCCACAAATGAGTATGATATCAAATAGCCGACTTACACTAAACAGACAGGCTGGCAATCCTAAATATTCTCAAGCATTCAAAGGACCTATTATAATGTTTGTAGCAGGGATATTACATCATACGTTGGGTCAAACATAAGCATTTATCCCAACAGTTGGGTTTTTCCCCTTCTGACCTAATCATTGATTAAAAATAACCTAGTATTTTTAGGCTTTTTTTATTGATAAATTATCATTTAGCTGGCTTTAAGTAGATGAATTTTGTCAGATTTGGGAATTCACCAGAGCTTTTATTCTGTTGCTAAACTTCACTGTGGTGAAAGAAGATTTCTCTAAATGCATGAATGATCTGACCTGAAAATCAATGCACGTGTACACTGTTGTACCACATGAGTATGAACCACATGGGTTTAGACATGTAATGAATTGAATTTAGTTATACCTGTAATGAAGTGTAGAAGGTTTCACTTCCAAAAACCATGGTACAGATATTATATAATAGTGATTACCATATGGTACTTCAAAGAATATTAATGTTTATCATGTAAACAATTTGGTAATATAAATTCAGTCAATCCTTCTTGTGAAAAGTCAATTATTTAATTCAAAACAGGGGGGTCTCGTGGGACTTCTAGGGGGTCCACGGAGGCACTGCAGGTAGTTTATTACAAAAATCTGTTTGACATTAAACAATTTTTTTGCTGACCAAATTAAAGGATGCCAAAGTATCTTGTTGTGAACCATGCAGGTGCTTGGCTGAAATTCTTAAAGTCACCATGAAATTGAAATGAATAATGTGGTAATATTTAACAAATTACTAAAACAATGGGTGTGCCTTCATAATTTTAATCACACTAATAAATATTTAATTAAACACTAATCTCCTCCCCTCCTCGAAACAATCTCTCTTTACTTCTAGTCACGAGGAATGGGCGGGGCCCGGGAAATAATAGCAACATGACCCAGCTTCCAACGATCCAATCAATTCTCAATGGACGAATTTAACCAGTCCTTCCAGAAAAACTGGTATTTTTTTGTGATTGTGGGCAAAATCCTTGATCTTGCGGCACGTTTCTTAAAAAATGTGATGGAATATGCGGGATATTGCGAGAACTTGCAAAAATTGCTAGCCTGGTTAAAACCAGACCATTCTCAGTAGTTACTGAGTTATGGTCTGGCAAAGCTTCATAGACAAATCATTATTAAAGTGGCATCACCAAACGGACGTCTCTCAAATGCCTCTGTGTTCAATTGGATAGACCTAAACCAATCACAGCGATGAAGGACATGACTTATGCAGAGCTGTATCAGACTTTTGCCGGATCCAGTCTGTAAGAAAACGATCACATCTTTTTTAGATATGAAGGCTTCGAGTTTTGTTCTTTGCTCGGGTTTTAACGAAAAGGAAAAGTTTGAATCGCTTTAAACAAACTTGATAGTTTCTGATTGGTGCCGCGATTTCTCTGCATTAGAAATGGGCTTGAATGGCCTCTTTGCCAGACTACTTGCAGAGCAAATCTAAATTTGCCGGAAGTTGTCTGGGTTTTCCCAGGCTACAAAATTGCGGGAACTTGCAAAAACTGTGTAAACTTGCAAAAACAGTTTGCAGCTTTTCATTGATGTTCACGTCACGTAATTACATCACTTCCTAACATTCACATGACAACAGGGGACATGGCTATGCTTCTGTTAAGTAAATGCAAAATTTTTCAACTTTTTGCTAAGATATATATGACTTTTTGCTACGAAAATGCGGGGATTATAAAATCATGCAAGCTTCGCATATTTTGTGAGCAGAAATCTGGGAAAAGTGCGGCGTATTTAAAAAAATGGGCCCTCGCATAAATATGCGGACTTTGGCTGATTGCATAGAAACATGCGATCGCATAATCGCGTTTTTCTGGAGCGACTGTTTAACTCTTGCTCTACCTTTTTTCTCATTTCAGAAGCCATTTCACTTGGATATACGTCACAACGGTAAAAACAAGACAATCGCTACTTCCGTTTTATTGTGATTTTAATGCATTGTAAAAAAGTATAGATATATTATCACTGGATTAATTTCCTCTGTAGAAACCAGTGATGTTCTAGGCTTATGGAAACAGAAGTTGGTTGCACTTTATTTTACAGTACATGCACTTACAGTGTATTTACAGTACAGTGTATTTCTTCGACGACAACAACATACTGGTAAATCCATGTACTTAATGTAGGTTAGGCTTGTTACCTAGTACTTACATAGTGTGTACATTGAACTGTAAAATAGTGTGCTAACCAGACTTTTCATCATGCACAGTTCTGATGATATCTGACAGAGTTGAAGCTACAACTATGAGATCATATTTTTTGTTTTTCTTGTCCTCGTTCTACTCCTAATGCATTTGGGGCAATAGACATCTTCCTTCAGGCTGCATAAGGCACATAAAACATGTAGTTTTTTTGCTTTCTGAAGGCTAAATGTAGAGCTACGCTTATCGCATGAAAGAGCAAGAATCAAAATAAATGAAAACATCTCTAGAAACACTAGGGAGATCTTCATGCTCGACAGTGTTAATGTGTCGAAACATGTCATTTACACTGGGGACGCTGGGGACATGTCCCCACCACTTTTTGAAATGGCTGATTTTGTCCCCACCACTTTTTGAATGTTCTGAAAAATCAAGCAATACCTGTGCGACTCACACTGCAAAAATGACTTTCTTACTAAGTATTTTGTCTTGTTTTCAGTAGAAATATTAAAAAATTCTTAATTTAAGAATGAGCAAAATGACCTAAGAATGGGGATTTTTTTATATTATTTTTTATCTTTTTTCTTAAAAACTTAATTAAAGCAAAATGTTCTCCCCCATTGGCAGATAATTTTGCTTGTTTTAACTAGACTTATTTTCTTACGTAATTTTGCTCATCAAGAAAATACATCTTGTTTTAATAATTTTTTGATATTTCTACTGAAAACAGGACAAAAATGATTTTCCAAAAAATTATTTTTAGTATTTTTGTCTTGTTTTCAGTAAAAATATCAAAAAATTCTTAAATTAAGATAAAATAAGTCTAGTTTTTAGACCAAAAATATCAAATTTAAGTGATTTTGTGTATTAAACAAGCAAAAAAATCGGCCAATGGGGTAAGCAAATTTTTCTTGAATTTTTCTTGAATTTAGTGTTTAAGAAAAATGTTTAAAAATTTTTGCTTACCCCATTGGCAGATTTTTTTGCTTGTTTACTACACAAAATCACTTAAATTTGATATTTTTGGTCTAAAAACTAGACTTATTTTCTTGGGTCGTTTGCTCATCAAGATAAAGCATCTCAATTTTTACTGAAAACAAGACAAAAATACTAAGAATTTTTTTCTTGAAAATAATTTTTTGCAGTGTACGACTGCAGGTTTTTTTGGTCCAGGGTCACATATGTTGCGTTGTATGCTTATAGTGTGTTTTCTTTTACATATGTAATGAATTTCATTGTAATCATTGACTTAACGTGCTGCTGTTTTCTACAGTCTGGTGCTTTGGCACTGTTCGGTTGAGCTGGTGTTGTAGGGACTGTTACATTTGCAGTCAACATTGTTGAGGGTTTTATGCTGAGTATTTTTGTGTTGTTGACTGGCCTACACTTTGCCCTTTTTTGATGCACCATTATTCAATATTTTTCCTGTCCTGCTGTAATGTTTTTTCATCTGATCTTTTGTCCCCACCACTTTTCAACACAAACTGACGCCCCTGTCAATACGCAAATATCCCAAACAGATTTTCAGTATAGCGAGTACCTTAACAATTCTCCAAATAGTACATCCAATTATAAAACATCAGAATGTACACCTAATGACGTGAAGAGTTAATAAAAGACCCTTTTGAACTTTGTGATTGTGAAGTTGGCAGTTTGGGGAGCTTGTTGAGTTTGGGGGCGAGCAGCGGGTGGGGCTTGCTCTCTCTCCTCTGACCTTTTACAACTTGCATCCTTGTCACAACATATCTTCTCTTGCTGATGACCTATTAAACTCTCCGTGCTTCAGTCATTCGGCTGCGTGCGGACAGAAGCGCTCTGAGTGTGTTCGCTTCTGTGAACACGAAATTACTGTAACCAAACTAGGACACTCATAATCCTCCCGTGCTGTATCTCAACATGTCAGCCTGCTGGATAAATAAATAAACAAAACCTCTGAAAAAGTATATTGCCTAAACACTGAAACCTGTGGCTTTTATTTATTTATTTATGGAGAGGAAATTATGAAAAGACATGTCAATCAAAACCGGGTAGACATTAATAATCATCATTTGTTATGATTAGAAATGTACACAATTTGCTGCCGGGTTTCAGTAATTAAATAAAAAATGCAGGCTATACTTTTGTAATTCAATTATGTTTTTTTTTTTTTGTTAAAAAATTGACTGTCACATCAATTTTGATTTAATATACTACTGCCAACTGTGATTTTTTTTTGTAGGTGTACTATTTTAAGTGACAGTAGAAATATTGACAATTTACGAAATGTTGTGTAAAGAAAGGCTTAGACACATTTAGATAATGGATTTGTTCATTTTATCTCACAAATTTTTGTCATGCATTTACATACAATGCATTCAGCTAAGCACAGGGTAAAGGGTCTGAATACTTAGTAAATGTGATATTTCAGTTTTTTTCTTTTTAATAATTTTAAAGAAAATTTAAGATGCAAAAGCAGCTAAACCCCATCTTCATCAAAAATGAAATAATGATATTGAACCAAATGCTCTCAGCACGTATTATACGTATAAAAAAATTTATTGGTACACGTACATCACAGTGCAAGAGCTTTTTTACCCGATTTTAAAGAGGTTTACCAAATATATTATGATTGACTGAATTTTTTAATCCTTTTACCTTTATTCAGAAAAGACATGAAGGGAGACATTTTTAGTAGTGGAGATTTTTTCATGTACACTCTCGGAAAAAAAGGTACAAAAGTTGTCACTGGGACGGTACCTTTCAAAAAGGTGTCCCATTTTGGTACAGATATGTTCCTTTGAGGTACCAATGTCTACATTTGAGGTACCAATATGCATCATTTAGGTATAAAAATAATCTGAGAGTGTACTTAGAGGGTTTTGCATTTAAAGACCAAATTTGGTAAATAGAAGTGGCGGCTGTCGCTCTATGCAAAGTTCGTCACAACATGTATGTAGCCCATCATGTGTGTGGTTCCTTATTTCAAAATATGTGTTCTGTGCGTCGAGTGATCCTATGTGCATCACGTGTCTTGTCAAAATAAGTGCCTGCTGCATAATCAGAGTTTACTGTTAAGTGAGTGTTTTGTGTTCATTTTGTGAACGTGAGCGTCTCTTTTATCATAAACGGTTTTGACGCATGTGCAGTAGGCACTTATTTTGACAAAACACGTAATGCATATGTTCACATGACGCAACAAATACATATTTTAAAAACGCAAGCAACACGCATGACAACCCGAACACTTATTTTGAATTTGCGCCCCTCGGATGAGCAGTCACGAGCCGCCACTGGTAAATAATCTATGAAATGACTAAAGTGACATTTGTTAAAATAAGTGCCATTAAAGGCAAATTATTGAACTTAAACATAAACGTTTGATAAAGTTGGACATTTCGACGCACTTAGAGGGTTTTGCATCTGAGCTCTTCGAATGTAGGTGTATTTAATTGATGCCAAAGTAGTTTTGCAGTCTCACGACTCAAAGCAAATAACCCTTCATAATTCCCACAAAATGCACAGCATAAATAACCAAACCCTAATTTCTTACGCCCCTGAAACTTTAGTTTGTTTGCTTTCAGCGCCGTCCTAATTGTCCAACAAATATGATCAGTCACGGATTAACTTCCCGAGGATAAACACACAGAGCTGCTCTGTCAGGACACAAGCAGTTACGTTTTAATCCCACACCATCACATCCTCCCTCGTATTTATCCCTTCCGAGTGGGCGGAGACTCGGCCTCTGCTTGGCTCCTTTTCTTTTTTTCATCCTGTCAGAGTTTGCGTGCCGTTTTATAATGTTTTCATTGATGTCAAGACCTTGGTATAAAACATGACTAGCACTGCACTAATTCTCCCCGCGGTCCCCTGCAGTCTTTCTCCTTGAGCGAGTGACACAGCTGCAGGACTATTTACCCTACGCCTTATTTCCACTTTATCTTAGATGTCCCAGGATGTCAAAGGCTGTGAATTTAATATTGATTTTATAAAGTACTTTTACTGTAACATGTCAACATGGATTAGGCTCAAGCGCTGCACCGCTCAAGCGGTGAGCCGGGTTTGCACGCAATGTGGCCCTCACAGAGCGGCTAACTGGAGCGAGGGCTTTATTTATTAAAGCGACAGTGTGCTGTAAAAGCACAGACAGCTCCCGGCGATCTCGCTGTCTTGTGTACACACAGCATCAGTGCTTTGTGTATACATTACGCTCGGCAATAGAAATGGATCAGAGACGTATCATTTGCCGATACGTAAACAGACCAATGAGTTTATAGATTGCATTAAGGAACAGAAATGGAGCAAAGAGCTGAGACCTTTGCATGCCCCCCTCCCGTTTTAAACCCCTCTCAAGGGCTGGTGTGAGTGGGAGATACCACACTCCTGATACTCCACATGTCAGCTTGCTGATGTCTGCTTGTTACCACACTTACTGTATCAACACATTCCCATGATCCAACACAAACAATATATCCCGAGGGGACACTTTTATAAGCTCCTTGTTACTCTTACCAAAATACAGTAGCGCTTGCAGATGCATTTTATCAATGCAATACTGTAAAAAAACGTCTGTAAAAACCATGCTATTTACTGTTTTCTACAAAAAATATTTTATATTATCTGAGTAAGGTCTATTTTAAGATCTTTATTTATCACATATATAATGAAACATTGCTTTTCATAATCAATAACAGCTGAAATAGTCGTGTGTTTGAAAGGATTTGTTGATCTGACCACTTGTTGCCTGAAAACATCTATGTCACAACTTAAATTCTGTCATGTGTTGTTGTGAAGTCTTAAAGGATAACACCACCGTTTTTCAATATTTTACTATGGTCTAACCTCAACTTAGACAAAATAATACATACCTATCTTTTTCAATGCGCACACTTAATCTTTGTACAGCGCGTTGTGAATGTGTTAGCATTTAGCCTAGCCCCATTCATTCCTTAGGATCCAAACAGGGACGAATTTAGAATTCACCAAACATTTTTATGTTTTCCCTATTTAAATACTGTTACATGAGTAGTTACATGAGTAAGTATCACATTCATGACGATTTATGGTGATTTTATTTCCATTACACTATTGCCTACAATGATGCTGATGCGGGGCTCCCCTGTTTCAAGATGGCGGCTGACGCATTCGGTCCAATGAACTGCCATAGCCAAGGCGACATCTAGTGTACTGCAAACTAAGTGCTTTATTTTGTGCCACCATACTTACTCGTGTAACTACTCATGTAACAGTCTTTAAATAGGGAAAACATGGAAGTGTTTGGTGGCTTCTAAATTCATTCCTGTTTGGATCCTAAGGAATGAATGGGGCTAGGCTAAATGCTAACACATTCACGACATGCTGTACAAATATTAAGATCACGCATTAAAAAAAATTGGTATGTATTAATTCATTAAGTTGAGGTAAGAACATAGTATAATATTGAAAAACGGTGGTGTTTTCCTTTAAAGCCTGTTTCATAACCACTGCGCTAGTAAACAATTTAATATATCTGATATTGTAGCTGTAACTGTGCCTCTCCAACTGTTTTATTGTTGTTTAAAGGGTCAAGGGTATTAATTGTATAATGTCTGAGCAGAATACACAAACGATTGAGTGTCACATTGTGTTGGGTTTTACAGCAAAGGTTTGGCGACAAATAAAAGGCGCGATTTAACAGTGAATCACGGAAATGGAAAGAGACGATGGAGTTTCACACTTGGCCAGATGCAAGCCGTACGACTCCTCATGACTGTGCTGACGGAAACCGTGTTTGACAGACACCCTTGCATCGACAATGAAGCGGAGAACAGAGACGAGAGGAGAGATCCCCATGCCCTCCACGTTCTGTGTTTGTTCTCTGGAGCATGTTGTATTATAAACACATCTAATTCTGGAAGGCAAAAAAGGAAGGAGGGGTGTTCGGGGAATAGCGTGTTGTTGGTAGCTAGGTCCATGCTTCATTACTCCGTAACCCAAACTGTTCACCGACCTGCTCACCCTGGTTTGCTCCCATGGCATGGGGAGACCAACACTGCCTAATAAGGGCTTGAGGTAGGCAAGTCATTGGTTAATCCAGGCAGGAATGCCAGCAGGGCATCGGAGGAGTTGGACAGCTCTCCACTGATCTGAGCTCTGATCCGTATTCTTCTCTTCATTAGCATGGGGCCTGAGGAACCTGGCAGAACAAATTAATCCACCTGCTGGCCCCCCTACCTCTCCTTCTTGACAGAGACCATCATTGGAAGGTACATTAATAAGTTTATAGAAAAAGTACAAGGTACCTTTGAAAACGAATCTTGGAGAGATAATATAATTAAATAACACCAAAAAAATTTCGGGAAGTTGAACTTCTACCGACTTATTAAATTCGGCATGTTCAAATATCACAAATACTGCAACATGGCTGAAATTCATGGCTTGACTTGATTTTGCCGTAGGTGAGAGATAGCTTTTTTAAATAAATAAATAAATACCTCTAACCCTAACTTTTCCTGAAAATCAAAGAAAAGTAATAGTTGAATTATAAAAAATATCTATGATAGATGATCGCTGTCCGACCATAGACTGTAAAAAAGATGGGCGACACCCGTTCACTCTCTTCCATTGGTCAAACATGAAACCACCAGTGTCCCGATACGGCGCTGACATCTTGGGTCTTGAGTCTGCGCAGTAGTGATTTCGGGACCAGTCCTGCGCAGTAGTGAGCAGGAAGTAAAGCTGCGAAATCAAGGCCCCGCCCTCACTCTCGCAGAATGCGTATATCACAGCTGCCAATTAAATTTACATCAGCGTGATTAAAACTACAGTAAATGACAGAAACCAGCTTCGGAAAAAATATAATTGAAGTGTAATTATATTGTTTAGTTGGTCTCATGTCCCATTGAATAACATGGGGGAAGTGGGGTCACTGGGGGAGGATCGAGATGTTTTGGCTTAACTTTTCAGGGCTTGTGCGGCACGCTTGTGTCTGACGGAAACCTTGAATCTCTGAATCTCCCGTTATAATTTAGATCTTATTTTTGTAATTTTGAATTTTTGCATAAATTATTATTGATCCCCTTTAATCTGCATGTGGGTTTTGCAACTATTTAATAAATAAAATGTATTGAATAGAGCTTTTGACAAAACCTCGAAACTCCACTGGTCGGTAAAACCTGTGGTGAATGGAGTGGCACACACATTTTAAAGCATAAACGTGTAGTGTCTGCATATTTGTATTGCATGGGTAAATAAAGAACTAAAGGGCGATTTATAGTCGTGCGTAGGTCCTACGGCGTAGGCTATCCGTAGCCTGTGCGTAGCTCTGCGTAGCCTGACGCGCACCTCCCAAAATTTCTAACAGCGCGTCGGCTCTACGCGGACCGTAAGCGCTGTGATTGGTTCACCAAAACCCCTCCCGTCAGGTAAAAAAAACTGCGTCATAGGTATTTCCGTTTGAGACGGTGAAAACAAAGAGCCAAGTTGAGGAGTGATTTAACTCAAACTGAAACATAAGTCGCTGTTTATTTACTTCCATCATTGCTGGTCTTCTCAAATTATACACAACAAGTTGCTATTTCTTCTTCGTTTGTGGGTTTACTTGCTTAGCTTCTTCTTCTGTAACGACTTCTGCTGCTACTGTGGTTACACGCGTGATTACTGCCAACCAGCGGTTTCACGTGTGTTTGCACGTCGACGCGGATGGCGACGCACAAGTATAAATGAAAACCGACGCGGAACCTACGCCGTCGCTGCTACGCCGTAGGACCTACGCACGACTAAAAATCGCCCTTAATGCTCTGTTCACAAGTGCACAGGTACTTTCAAAACCGTAAATTTTTTTATGCAGTTTGGCCATTCGTCCACACACAAACGCAATATCATGTGACTGAAACTGGACTTTTAGGAAAAATGCCAGGGTAAAGTTTTTAGAAACTCCGATTGCAGTGTTGTCGTGTAGCCGGTGAAACCAGAGCTTTGGCTTGTGGCAGTGTTGTTTGTGCGTGGATGAGACTCTGCAATAGCTTTGATTGGACAACATGGCTTTATGGTTATGGATATATCGACATCTGTTGGCTTGGTATGCTTTTGACAGCTCTTTATACCAGGTTTTTGCATGTTCATTTGGACGCGAACATTTATTTAACAACGGATTGAAAACCCAGTTTATAAAAATACTCATGTTCATGTGGACTAGGCCGAAGATGTTTACATTAGGTATCCCCGCTACCTTCGTAAACTGAGACTTTTGTAAACACTGCAGACTAGGGTTGTCACAACGATTAAATAATCATCTTATTGGGATTTTTTTTACCTCATCGCGATGATTTCGAGATCACCGCAATGATTGCACATCTCTTTAAAAAACACAAGGGGGAGCTGCAGCGCCTGTATAAACGAGACAGTATTAGATGGCACTCCTTAAAGGCGTTCAAACAGACGGAGCGTAGCTAACTCCTCCCCCTCCCTTCCGTGCTTTCATGAACGCGCCCAATCCCTACCCCAAAATCCTTCTTGTCGTTTATTGGCTGAAACACTTTGTTATGGTTTCTGTTTGTAGGTTTGGCCACTATGTTGTTATTGCCGTTTGTGAAGCCGGGGCTGTCTACAGAGATCGCGTTTTTTTACAGTTTGATCAGCGGACAGGCAGCAAGCAGATAGTGAGGAGATGTTTGCTGTATGTAACAAAAAATGTTTTATGGTCTAAAACGCGTCAGTTCGCTTAGAGCACCTTTAACTGACAGTGTAATGCGATACATTTCAAAGCCATTCAATACAGCAGAAAAGCTGTTTTTAAAGAAATGCTGCAAAAGCAATATGAACCAGGTAAAACATACATTTCCAAAACAGCAATTCCAAATTTAGGGAAGTAAAAGATGCTATTCTTAAGGATCTGTAAGGAATTTTTTTTTTTTTTTGCTGCCACTACAGACATGTGGTCCAGTACTAATATGACCTTAGTAGGATTGGCTGCTATTTAAGGCCTGTTCTGGTATAGTAACAATTTATTAGAAAATTAACCGTCAGCCAAATTTCATAATCATGACAGCACTACTGCAGACCCTGTTATAGTTTGAGTCTGGGTTTTGGACCTAACCAGACACTTACTGTATGTAAATGAGTGTGTGGGTGCCCGCATTTGCTCCCTTATTGGGTATTCTGGATCATTGTGTATCCTTCCCTGATCTGTCAAACCTCTATATATGACCGTTATGCTACTGAAAGATGACAACAGTGCCTAATTCTATGAATATGTACAGTGTTGTCTTTTTAAACAAACACTAAAGGCTAATGTTTTATGTATTTGGAAAGCGAAATGTATAAATCTTATTTATTAATCTTATTTGTAAGAAATGCACACCTTCCTCATGGAAAAAAGCTTTAAGCCAAGACACGCTCAAACAAGTTCAAAGTTCAAACAAGACATGCATTAAAGTGAGAGCCAAAGGTGTAGTGGGCAGTGCTCCGACATATGGAGCAGATGCACCCCTCTATCCATCCACCCTACGTACTATCAAATAAAGACAAAAATGGCCAAAAAAATACATGCATTTGATGTAAAACAAATCATACAAAAACTTACAAATGTGGTCATAAGAAATAATATATAATACATGTGAATTGCAATGAGATTATGTTGACCCCACCAAGAGCCCATCCATCTGACTGCCCAAGTCAAACTCTCAATATTTCATTAAAGCAATTATGCCAACCTCAACAGATGCTCACAGTTGACAGAATTTATTATTAGTTAAAAGTTCACACTCTGATGTATTGCCTGAGTGAATCCAATAAAAGAACAAGAAAACAATTGCCCTGTTTGGACCAAGTCTGCACCCAACCCTTGGCTTAAAGCCACTGATGTCATGTTGTATTAACAGACCAACTACAACATGCCCACCATTGTTTTTGTTGGTGAATTTAACCGCATCACACATGAGAAAAAAATCTATTTTATCTGTAATATCTATTTTATCTGTTTTATCTGTTATCTGTGCAAGGCACATTTAGATGCTAAGCACATGGCACTATATTTCAAAAGCCAGATTATCCTGAGCAGGGTTTGTAGACTAGTGGAGCAAACTTAACATGAACTCCGCCTCCCCCAGCTTCATGCGCCCCCTTTATTCCCCAGCTATGCCTATACAGAATGGTCCAAAGACAAGCCCTATATATAATTCATAACCATGTTGGGCCATGTTTATTGAGCATTTATGAGTATACAACCAAAGAGCAGAAATCTGGCTTCAACAGACAAACCGGCACTAGGTTTGCTTTATTCTTTTGCATAAACGTTTAAATGCACTCATTTTGTAAAACAGAAAAAAGCAAGAATGCTCAATGAAAGATAAACAGCACATACCCAAGCGATAGCTTAAGGTTAAAAATAACCGCATGAATCATACCTTGCAATGTCTGAACCTATTTGTGTATTTTCTATCTGAATGCACAAAAACATCTAGCAGATCCATGACAAAGAAATAATCTCATACGTCTTGTGTAAGAAATGTATTATCAGAAAGATAAAAGATTTCACTGTTGCCAATGGTTACCTATACTAGGACAAACACATACATATTGGGTTATTCACTCTGTTAGTTTCTAGGCAACATGTTTCTGTACTGCATTTCAACCTGTCACACCAATGCTCTCTACAGCACACAACAAACAAATACACATAGTGCTTCTCTGTCAGGGGTTAATAAAAACATCATTTGGTGTCTATATATACACATTACATAAAATACAGTAGCCTTATGTTTGTTTAGCTTTGTTAAAGCACAGTTTACATTTAATATTTTCCTTATTTATTAAAGCACAATTCAACACTGACTCCCACTTGCTTTATTTGTCTGTGTATAAGGACAATACTGACGTATAAGGACTTTTCTACTTGACATAGTCATTTTTAGTGCGCATCACACAGTTTTGTCATCAGAAGAGTGCACGTACATTGTACGCGTAGTTCGCACATGCGTGTACAGGAGTATATGTACACTGTTAAAAATTTTTTTATTTTAACAAGCAATTGTCTGTAATGTTTTACCATTTTAATTACAGATAAAAATTGTAATGTAAGATAACATAAATGTAACGTTTTTTTAACAGACATTCATAGTATTTAATTTTTTTACAATTATTTTGTGTAACAAAAAAAAATATGTTACACTGTAAACCTGAACAGTACAATGAACTCATTTAAAATGAGTGAACTGTACTCAACCGTGTAAAAAAGTTCAATAAACTTTTATCATTTTAAGGTTTTTTGTTACGAGAGTACATTTCTGAAAAACAACTTCATAAACTGATAAAAGCTGTAAATTTACAAGGATTTACCATTTAAAGATGTTTTTACATTCATGATTTGTTTTTTAGGGTTTAAGGGATGTTTATCAATGGTAATATTCTGTACTTTAATTAATTTTGACAGTAAAATCAACTCTGTATTTTTACAGTTTTTGACCGTAATTTTGAACATTTTTATTTTTTCGTAATTTGACGGAATTCGTCTGGAAACTCTGCTGCCTTTTAACCATTTTTTATTGATTTTTCTACAGTGTAGGTCATGAGAGGTATTGCAAATTGTCGCAATGTGCATGTGTTGAACGTCAGCGCACGCATATGAGTCAAGTGAACTCTGAAAGGCTGTGCATTTTAATGCGCGTGTATGCTTGTATACATAAATTGATAAACAGACTTTACCCAGAGTTTAAAAACCATTTGCCCCATAAAAAAAATTTTTTTTAGGCTGAACTTTTTATTGCTGTGGATTTTTGCACAGCAGGCGCACTCTTCGATTAAATCTGTGCGTATGCACACTTCATAAATGAGGCTCTCCATACACTTTAAATGTATTTAAGAAAGCAGCAAAAGATTCTGTTTGGCATAAAAGAAAATAATTTGAGTTTGGAAGGACAAGAGAGTGAATAAAGACAGGACAGAAACAATGTTTTATCTGAATATACATCCTCTTTTCTCTCATTCTTGTTTTGGGTTACAAAAGTTAAAACATGACCAATATTTCTTGAATACACTGTACAAATTTATTTGTTGCACTTAAATTTTAATTTTAGAAATTATAAAAAATTATAAATTAAAGAGGCATTCCACTTTTTTTGAAAATATGCTCATTTTCCAGCTCCCCTAGAGTTAAACATTTAATTTTTACAGTTTTGGAATCCATTGAGCCAATCTCTGTGTCTGGCGCTAGCACTTTTAGCATAGCTTAGCATAATTCATTGAATCTGATTAGACCATTAGCATCGTGCTAAAAAATAACCAAAGAGTTTCAATATTTTTCCTATTTAAAACTCTTCTGACTCTTCTGTAGTTACATCGTGTACTAAGACCGACAGAAAATTAAAAGTTGCGGTTTTCTAGGCAGATATGGTTAGGAACTATCAGGGGCATCATGCACCAATTTTTTTTAAGGGGGCACAGTGTCAACAGCTCACAGAAATTTGTGCATACATAGACATCAAACGAAATATTATAGAGCTTTCAGTCTTTTCCATGGCACTTACATTTCTAACAATCTAATTTTGCTTTCATGCAAAAACCTCCAAAATAAAAGTGATGACTAAATTTAATATCAAATACTATTCAATCGGAATAATGACACATTTGCATCATATTTAGATCTGAAACGGCATGTTTTATTTATTTAAGTCTTTATGGCTTGTTTAATTGTGTCATTAATGCATTTTGCACAACAACTGCATTATCATATAAAATTAATATAATTTTAAATCCATAAAGTATATAAACAACGAAAATGACATAAGCTATAGCCACGTGATTGATTTTAATGTTCAATAATGATTTAAAAAAAATATGTTTAGATAAAATTATTAGAGGAACAGATTTTTGCATTAAATTTTACCTCATATGTGAGCATGTGCAATTCCGCGCCCGCGTGAACTCTGGCGAACTTTGGCGTTGTGCCAAGAAGATGAATCTCTACTAATATAACGTTGAGACGGTCACATTTAAAACCATACATTTTCTACACAGAGGAGGTTAACTGCACATTACCGTACTGGGGTTTGGAAATGTTGTGAGCGTTTCTAACACGTTTTAATTCCTCAGCCAAATGCAGCAGCAAGCCAGCAATAGGAGAGAGCTCGTGAGCGCGCCCAGACGCTGATGACGTCTGCGACTGCGTTGACTGCAGCGCCAGCTGCCGCCAGAATAAAAGTAATGTAACATGATCAAAACACTATCAAAACGGCGAAAATCTCCGAAAAGTGACAAGGATGCAGCACAGAATGTAAAACAGTGTGCATATTAAATAGATTAAAGGTCAAATAACAGATTAATGGACGCTTATTAGATTTTGAGGTTGGATGCAAAATCCATTGGCTCAAAAAACCAAGGGGGCACGTGCCCCCTTAGTTTGAATGGGCATGACGCCTCTGGGAACTATACTCTCATTCTGGCGTAATACTCAAGGACTGCTGATGTAACATGGCTGCAGCAGGCGTAGTGATATTACGCATTGCCCGAAAATAGTCCCCTGCCATTGAAAATAACCAATGAGCACATTTAAGAAAAGTGGAATATCCCTTTAAGTTGCTATAAATTATAACTATTCGCTAGTCATGAAAGTTGAAATGAGTTGTAAAAAGTACATTTTGACATGACAACATAGAGAGGAGGAATGGTTGGTCGTCCGTCGCTTAAACCTTCAAGTGCCTTTCTCATGCAGTGGCTAATCCTTGACATCCTCGAAATCCCAGCTTTCCTGCTGTAGAGAGACACCACATAAGTCAATCACTTAATCACAGGAAATCCACAGAATATCCTAAATATGTATTTTCTTTTCATTATTTATATGATGCAGCTTTACTCCTGTGCTACCAGACTGGTCTACTCCTTGGTGTAACACATGGGGTGGACTTTTATGCAGGCATGCATATTGTCATATTTTCAGAAAAAAAATTCAGATGTGTAACCGCGGCAATGCATGTGCATCCAATAAAACCCTCTATAAATAAATAAAAAATAAAGTTGAATGGCTTAAGTTATTGCAACTTTGGGCCCTATTTTAACGATCTAAGCGCATTGTCTAAAGCGCACAGCGCAACGTCTAAATAGGCGTGTCCGAATCCACTTTTGCTAATTTAACGACGGGAAAAATGGTTTTTGCGCCGAGCGCATGGTCGAAAAGGGTAGGTCCTATTGTAATGGGAGTATTTTGGGCGTAACGTGCAGTAAACCAATGAGAGTCACAGCTCTCATCCCCTTTAAAAGCAAGTTGCTCTGGCGCTATGTCTAATCCCTATTTAGATGATGGACTTTGTAAACTGAAAAACTAAGCGGAGGAAGAAGATCCCCAGTTTAAGATTAATGTTAAATAATTATGTTGTTTTTCACTTGTATTGAAATTGTTATTTTTTTATTAAAACCTTTAAAACCCGTTTTCTTTTAGTCATGGAAGTAAAAAGCAGGCTTGTAATTGCTTTAAATGTATGACTATCCAATATCATCAAAAAATAATTTGCAAGTATGTAAGATAAGGTTTGTACTCTAAAAATACTTTATTTGTAACAAACAGGAGATAAAGAATTTACAAACGGCTCTCCTCACGTTTCAGCACTTTGGACAGCGTTTTTTTTAAGCATTACTTAAAAATGTTTCTCATCTCACCATATCCACAGGTACAGAGTCATCATATACAATAAATCCGTGAGGTAGCATTAAAAAAAACATTTAAAAACATACGCATTTGTTCAAAGCAAAGCATTTATTTACTTACCAGGCTGCAGGTGAAGCAGCTCTTTGTGCCTTCTAACGTCTCATAATTAGTCCTCATTTATGTCCAAGAGACTCAATAATAATCTTTTACATTCAATCCTTTAATCTTTCATATTTAAAAGCATTTTTGTGCTGCTGCGCATTCATGTACCTTGTGATAAGCAAACCCGCGTTGTCCTCCCGTGTATAGGCGCATTTTACTAATGCGCTCTTTAAATAACATAAAACACATTGCGCCATTGACTTTAGACTTTAGACCAGGTTTTTGTTGGTCAATGGCGTAGTCTATTTTAGTTGCCTCAAAATAGCAACGCGCCAACAATGCGCCTGAACACACCTCGTTTTCAGACCAGAACGCCCATGGGCGCAAAAGGGGGCGCAAATGCATTTGCTATTTAAACAACGCGGCGCTAAACGTGAAAATTAGGGTGGAAACTAGCGAAAGACACTTGCGTCACGCATTGCGCTGCATTGCGCCGGGTGTAAGATAGAGCCCTTAATCTTTTTTATTTATAGCAACTTCTAACAAGTGAAATTGCTTATTAATTCAAGTTAAAACAATTAATAACCCAACAGTTGGCTCTGTCCAGGGGCGTCAACACAAAAATACTCAGCATAAAACCCTCAACAATGTTGACTGCACATGTAACAGTCCCTGCAACACCAGCTCAACCGAACAGTGCCAAAGCATCATACTGTAGAAAACAGCAGCATGTTAAGTCAATGATTTTAATGAAATGTATTACATATGTAAAAGAAAACACACTATAAGCAAGCACACAACAATAAGAAAAACATTTTTCTTTTCTTTTCAAGAAAAAATTTTCTTAGTATTTTTGTCTTGTTTTCAGTAAAAATATAATTAAGATGCTTTTTCTTGATGAGCAAAATGACCTAAGAAAATAAGTCTAGTTTTTAGACCAAAAATATCAAATGTAAGTGATTTTGAGCATAAAACAAGCAAAAAAAATCTGCCAATGGGGTAAGCATAAAATCTTGAATGTTTCTTAAACACCAAAAAAATCTAGAACAAAAAGCTTACCCCATTGGCAGATTTTTTGCTTGTTTTATGCACAAAATCACTTAAATTTGATATCTTTGGTCTAAAAACCAGATTTTTGCTAATCAAAAAGCATCTTGATTTAAGAATTTTTAGATATTTCTACTGAAAACAAGACAAAAAGTAAGAAAGTCATTTTTGCAGTTTAAGTCGCACAGGTATTGCTTGATTTTTCAGAACATTTTAAACAAATGCTTTCAAAAAGTGGTGGGGACAAAATCAGCCATTTCAAAAAGTGGTGGGGACATGTCCCCAGCGTCCCCAGTGTAAATGACACCTATGTCAAGTATATTGGTATATTTGGGATATTTACCCAACTGTGCACCAACCCAAACTTTTTAGAAGTTGTAAAGGATGAAACAGACAACTCCCAACATACATCATAAAGGATTTTCTGTATTGTTACTGACATCTAAATGTTCTTTAAATTAGGCTACATAAAATGTTGTTATTGCATGCATTGTTTTATATAGTTTACTTACAGCATTGGCCAAACAGGTAAATGAGATTCTGCATGGACTAAAATGAAAAGATATTGCAGATCATGAACATTGTCATTAGATTCTATCATAGTTTCTTTGTCTTCCTTTCCTGCTCATAAAGGAAATATTCAATGAACCGGCAGTAATATTAGTCCTGTCTTTAAAACATTTTGACAAAGTATTAAAGCTCAGATTCAACAAATTAAAGCTGAAATTAGTGAGCTACCATTGCCTTTAGGGAATAATTTTCTCCTTTGTCTTATGTGAAAGTGCAGGTGCTAACATGTATGCCTAATTGACTTAGATAAGCTATTAATTATGGTGGGACTGAATGATCTCACTTTCTCTGGTCTGCTGCTTGATACAGTGATGTTCTTACTGCAATGAGACAAAAGACCATTATTTATCTGTACACGTTGGTCTAAATGTACAAAGTCAGAAAAAATATAAAAAAAAGACCTTAAGCTGTCACTGGGGCAGTCCACTTTAAAATAAAACAGATAGATTACTAATATGTACATGTACCTCTAAGGTACTAATATGACCTCTTTAGGTGAAAATGTGTACTTTTTGAAAGGGTACCACCCCAGTGAAAGCTATAGGGACCATTTGTCGTCCCTGAAACCCTGGTTTCTATGACTTTTGTTCATTTAAAGAAATAAACATTTATTTGAAACAAACCTTTAAATTAACAAATGCATTTTTACAGTAAGAATAGAATTGATAATTGGTTTGCAAGTTTGAAGATCTAAAACTAGCAGTTTTATGCCATGTTATTGTTATTTTAAAAAGTTTGTCCAACTATACCAGATCTAATAAGAGAAAGAGTGAAATTGACAAATACCTTTAAATCGGTGGAAAGTATGTTTTGTCATTAAATAGTACATATTAAATAGTCAAATGTGATCAACACTGCAAAAAATGATTTTTTTTGCCTTGTTCTCAGTAAAAATATCTAAATGTTCTTAAATTAAGATGCTTTTTCTTGATGAGAAAAACGACCCATGAAAATAAGTCTATTTCGAGTGATTTTGTGCATAAACCAAGCAGAAAAAAATCTGCCAATACAGTAAGCAATTTTTTCTTGAAATTTTCTTGAATTTAGTGTTTAAGAAAAATATTCAAGATTTTTTTGCTTACCCCATTGGCAGATTTTTTTTTGCTTGTTTTATGCACAAAATCACTTATATTTGTTATTTTTGGTCTTAAAACTAGACTTATTTTCTTGGGTTGTTTTGGGTGATTTTGTGCATGAAACAAGCAAAAAAATCTGCCAATGGGGTAAGCAAAAAATCTTGAATATTTTTCTTAAATATTAAATTCAAGAAAAATTTATGAAACATTTTACTTACCCAATTGGCAGATTTTGTTGCTTGTTTTATGCACAAAATCACTTAAATTTAATATTTTTGGTCTAAAAACTAGACTTATTTTCTTGGGTTGTTTTGCTCTTCAAGAAAAAGCATCTTAATTTAAGAATGTTTAGATATTTTTACTGAAAACAAGACAAAAATACTAAGATTTTTTTTTTTTGAAAATCACTTTTTTGCAGTGCATGGACCACAAAACCAGTCATAATAAAAGTCAAAATTGTTGATTTTCATTCCAAAAATCATTAGGATATCCTTTAGAGATCACGTTTCATGAAGATATTTTGTACATTTCCTACCGTAACCTAAAAAAATTGTTATCGTTAGTAATATGTGTTGCTTAGGACTTTATTTAGACAACTTTAAAGTGATTTTCTCCATATTTAAATTTGTTCTTTCCACCTCCAGAAGTTCAAATAGTTGTATCTCGGCCAAATATTTTCCATACACCAATGGAAAGCTGATTTATTCAATTGACCCATGACTGGATTTGTGGTCCAGGGTCACATATCTGTCTCTTCTCAACCTTCATGCCACTCAACAGCAAACTACCAGCAGCAAAAAATGTCACCTGACCTTCCTTCCAGAGAGGGTTGCTATGAAACGCGTTGTATAATTCATTTACATACTGCATACAAATATGTGGACAATTAACCCCTTTTGTTTGCATAATAAATTTGTATATTTAATGGGCGCTCATACACACGTGCTCTACAAGCTACAGGAACACAAAGCGGCAGCATCGTGCAACCTGCAACGCCCCATCCACTGCAATCATGCCCTGCTACCTGATTTCAACGCGGAGCCAGAAAAGGAGGATAAATTACCCCTAGCACTGCACAGAGCTTTAATTATAGCCTTGCAGACAAGAGAAAGGCTCATTGATGTGTAGATGAGGATGGACTATGCATGTTGCACTGAAAGAACCCATGTTTTGGTGATTCTCTATCAAAAGAACAGCTGGGTTGCCATTTTCGCTCAAATTAGATTTCACCAAAGCAATGCGATGCGAAACTAAGAGACGCAATTTCAAAAGTTATTTTTCTCGTTTGTTGAGTCACAAGAGCAACAGGAAAAGTCGATCTTGAATTACGTTAGTTGGCAAAATCGAGAAAGGAAGCAAACATCCTCATCATCTGCGCTGGGTTCGAAGGTTGAATTGAAATGGTGTTAAATGAGAGCGTAACCTTTTCAGGCCCTGCAGCACAATGGTGACCGTATAGCAAAAAGACTGTTGAGACGAAGCGACGTGAATGAATCATTTCTTACATTCAAATGAAACAAGCAATATTGAAAGAAATAAATTATTCAAATCATTTCCATTCTTTTAAGATAGCTAATAGTGAAGGAGTGTCAGGTGAAATATGTTACCTCTGTCCAGAATCTTGCTGGTGCCGGCAGTCCATTCACTGTTTGTTTTCAGAGAGCTTTAAGAAAGACGGTGTGGTGAAACATGGAGGTTATTGATACCCCTCCATGCCCCAGACACCAAAAAGCTCCACCCAGCAGTGAACCCTGTGACCTGAGGGTGCCGAAAATGAAGAAACCCCCCCTTCCCTTAATGCCCAGAACATGCATATTGTGTCTTTACTAGAGAGGTTTTCATACTTTACTGCGCTATAAAATGATATATCATGAATAATGACGAGCCTGTGCGTATTTATACTAAGCTTATTGTATATAGACACTGTAAGAGTCTGCTGATGTTAATCATAAGTAGGTAGGGCTGTGCGATATTGACCCGAAATACATATCTCTGTAATTTTGGGATGGGTGACGTTATACGGTGCATATCCCGGTATAATCTACAAAGTGGAATAAATGTTTTCAGGCAAGTCAAAGACTCATGTGAGATGCCATTTATTGAAACAATGTATGATGAAAATTATGGATTATGTAGGCCAAAATACAATTTACCTCAGAGAGCATGTTTCAACTAAATCTAACTTAACGTTTTATTTTCCACAAAAGTCAGTGGTACTATTATTTTAAAAGACAAATGGAAATTGTGCAATGTTTTGGCTAAAGACCCTCCCACGGAAGGGTCTTTATCCACGATATCTGCGATAATTGCCGCAAACTAGCATTGTGATATAATAAATACTACATGACTTCACAAAATTAATAACTTGTGCCTTGCATTTCTCATATAAATGTAGCTCTGGGATGGCAGCTTGATGAAAATAGTTGTGTGATGATATTATGTACATCTTGTCAAGAAACCAGATCATTTTAAAAGCTATGGAACCCTATAAATTGGTACGACCTTGCATTTCGCAAGGTAAAATGATATTAAATATGTAATTTCTTTCTGCCGTTTGAAACCGTTCTTGTATAGAGTAGCACTGGTAAAGGCAAATGAAATAGTAAAAAATAATAAGCCTGCTGCCATGTTGATTATAAAACGAGGCTGTAAGGAATGGATGTCCAGAGCGTGCGCTTTAAACCTATTGTTTTGTATCAGGATCCTGGTCCTTCAGCCATCAAAACACAGAAAAACGTCTTAATCGCGATTAATCGCATACAAAATAAAATAGATTTTTGGCATAATATATAAGTGTGTGCTGTGTGTAATTATTATATTATTATATAATAATTACATATAAATATACACACATTCATGTACAGTATGTATTTAAGAAAACGATTGCATGTGTATACATATTTATTAAAATTTTTATATATTCTATATTATATATAAATAAAAAAATTGATATATAAATTTAAAAATTCTGAAATTAATATATGTATGTGTGTGGTTAAATATACATAATAATTACACACATTACACACACATATATTATGCAAAAATATATGCACTTTTATTTTATATGCGATTAATCGCGATTAATCTTTGCCCAGAACGTTAACATTTAACAAATTTTCACAGGATAAAGAACCTCAGAAATCATGAATTGTTAAAATGAGAAGGGACATATGACCTAATCTTGAGATAAGAGCAATGCAATGTGTACATAAAAATCAGTTTTTTTATTAACCTGTTGCCTAATCACTATTCTAATGTTATAAGCATGCTTGCTTTTCTTTAAAACAGTAATATAGTCCAATAACTAAGTACATATCTCTAATTCGTACAGATTGTGAAAAATGCTCTGCATGAATACGTTAAAAAAACTTTTAATGTTTTAACTACGTTAAATAGCAGCAGAATCAGGAGTCATTTCTAACTAAATAACATTTGTACACAACTTTGGGGGTTGATGGGGTTTTTCCTCTAATAATACTTGCACAACCAACTATCAAATAGCTTGTTATCAAGCAGAAAAAATGCATGGCACATACTTTTATGTTGGAAACAAACTGGATATGTAGACTTTGTTGTAGTCATAAAATATTGTGTTGTTGCACTATATTGGTGTTTTAAAGAAAAGTAAACATGCTTACAACATGAGAAATTAGCAATTAGCAAACAGGCTAATAACAAAACAGATATTATGTACACAGTGCGCTATTCTGATCTCAAATTACGTCATATGTCCCTTCTTATTTTAACAATGCACGTTTTCAAAAAAAATTTGTTCTCTGGAAATTTATAAAATGAAGAATTTTTTATGTGTTTTGATTGCTGAATGATACAAAAACATAGGTTTAAAGAGCATACTCTGGACATCCATCTATCACAGCCTCATTTTGGAATCAACATGGCGGTGGACTTAGGGGTTGTGTACACCAAAACTTTTACGCCCGCGGCCGGTGCATGTTTTCAATTGTTTCCAATGGAAGCTCGGCGTTTTCAAATAAGCCAGTAGCTAGCGGGTTTTTTCCGTGCTGAAAACCGGCGCTCGGCGGTTTTTCCGCGCTCGGCTCTGAGCGTCGAGAGTTGAAAGAGATTCAACTTTTGGAGAAAAGCTCCGCTCGTCAATGTCAGTTCTCACACGGCCGCCCAATTACAGTGGAGGAGGGGCGGGACATTACCACAGCAACCAACCGGGTCGCAGCTGAAGTATCACAGCCACCAAAGCGCTCAGCTGAAGAAAGCTGGCAATCAGCTGACCCTTAGGGGCTGGACAGACCAAAACTTTTAAACGCGGCTGAAAACGCCTTGAGGACGCCGAATGCCAGCTCTTTTTCAGCTGAGTGACAGCTTTCTTCAGCTGAGCGCTTTGGTAGCTGTGATACTTCAGCTGCGAGCCGGTTGGTTGCTGTGGTAATGTCCGGCTCCTCCTCCACTGTGATTGGGCGGCCGTGTGAGAACTGACATTGACCAGCGGAGCTTTTCTCCCCAAGTTGAATCTCTTTCAACTCTCGACGCTCAGCGCCGAGCGCGGAAAAACCGCCGAGCGCCGGTTTTCAGCGCGGAAAAAACCCGCTAGCTGCTGGCTTATGAAAAAAAATTCAAAGTATTTTTGTCTTGTTTTCAGTAAAAATATCAAAAAATTCTTAAATTACGATGCTTTTTCTTGATGAGCAAAATGACCCAAGAAAATAAGTCTAGTTTTTAGACCAAAAATATCTGCCAATTAATTTTTCTTGAATTTAGTGTTTAAGAAAAATTTTCAAGATTTTTTTGTTTTGCTTGTTTTATGCACAAAATCACTTAAATTTGATATTTTTTGTCTAAAAACTACTTATTTTCTTGGGTTGTTTTGCTCATCAAGAAAAGACATCTTAATTTAAGAATTTTTTGATATTTTTACTGAAAACAAGACCAAAATACTAAGAATCTTTTTTCTTGAAAATCATTTTTTGCAGTGTGGGATGTCGATGCTAAATCTATATATTGTGTAGCCTTATAAGTAACGAAGCAAATAAGAATGCTTTCCGAACTTTTTCAAGTTTCGGAAATGCTTTTCTAAAATAGTCAACCTACCCAGTAGAATCAAAAAGTATAGTTATCGAGACTGATAAAAATTTCACCCGAGAGCGGATTCTTGTACGTATAAAACTCAGTTTATAGAATTGTTTCTAAACACATTATAAATGTTAGAAATGTATTGCTGAAACACGTTAGACTGTGAACTATGAAGTAGTGAATTGTGGAATTCCCCCGCTAAACAGTTTTTCCACATTTCTGTGTTCAGGATTTTTTAGGTGTGGCTAAAATGGTGTCTCGATGACACACTGGAGCCACCGAGGATGGCCCCGCCCCTTACACATTCATGAGCATTAATTTAGGTTGTAGCAGTATAGCGGCCACACCCCCAGTGTTTGAGGGCAGAGAATCCTGCCTGTTTTTCCAAGATTTTGATAACTTATTTTATTTACTTGGTATGGTTTTTTAATCATTTAAACTTGGCTGAGTGGTTAATATCATGTTTTTTGTGGTGTTACAAACTGAGAACACATTTAATTTCTGACTTTTGGACTAACATGACAATTTGATGATCAAACAGTGTATATATATTTCCGAAAGAACGTTTTGTAAATCAGACACGAGTGATTCTACATGTTACTAAAACTTTAGACAATTTAAGAGAAGAGCCGAAGAAATATGCAATTCTCTCATGTCACAATGCCACTCTTACTCGAAATCTTTTCACATTTCTGATTAGCAGACACATTTTATCACTCTGCAGACAACTCAATTTTCATTTTGGGAGGGGAGAGAGAAAGGGTGACAGCCCGGGGCCTTTAAGGCGGCTTGGGGACCCCAGTGAGCCCAGCGCTGAAGCTGATAATTAGACTTCCCTGAACCACAGGTCAAAGAGACAGAATTATTTGGCCTGTGTAGACAGCAATTTCCTCAAGCCACACGAGATGAGATATCACAAGCTGTTATACATGAGCACCGGGAAGCTTAAAGAGTGGGATCAGAGTCATTTCTATTCCCAGCAGATATTCGTATATTGAAAGGGCAACTAACTAGAGACCACGATCATTTAATTTGACTTCTTTCAGGGGACCGTGTTCCCCAACCGTCAATTTCAGGGACCGGTTGCGGTGCTTACGTACCCTGACAATAATATCTGGGTTTTCCCCCTTTTATTTGAGGAGAGGGAGCTCTTCATCGGGGTTGATGGTCATGTCGATTAAACGTATCAAAAGTGTCAGAATATAATGAGAAGGTTGCCGTCCCCTGTGTAAGTTCTAGCACTTTGGCTTTGAATAAAAGGCTGGGGGTTTCAGAATGTAGTCGTACGTAGAAGTGTGGATTCAGTAATACATCACACCTATTGAAAACTCTTGTGTTAACCATCATCAAACAAGTGTCTAAATATATGTCCAAAAATTTAAAGAGCACCTATTATCCGATTCACATTTTTACATGTGTAAGTGTGTATTAGTACATGTTAAACGATATGCAAGTACAAATCCAAAAGTTAACGATGATGCGAGTTATCATTTCCAACTTAAATCTCTTTTCTTGGACTACAACAAACACGGATTGTAGGCTACTGTTTACTTCCTCGCCCTGTTGACGTGGACACGAATATCATTAAATGCCGTCCGCTTGTGACTCCCAGTCTGTAGGTAAACTATGTTTTCATATTTAATTCATTCCCCACCAGCATTTTTGAAAAAGTTGCATTTTTTGTGATTTTCACAAAAGTTTTACAAAATGCTTTCTAGGAAATTTTTCTTCTATAAATATATAAACATACAAATATATGAAAGAACCGGCCCCTTTGCTTTCTAACAAATAAACAAACAAACAAAACGAGAAAAAAGTTTCATCCTATTTTTACACTGTAAAAAAATCCAACTTCAGAATGTTCTTTCAACAAAGATAATTAAGTAACTTGAACAAAGATTTTTGTTGAAGGGGGTCAATTCATTATTTTGTGTTCACTAATCTTCCAGCTTACAAATATTTTTTGTTGACTGGACTTAGATATATAAGTTTTTGTCCAACTCGTTTACCCAACTTGACAAACTGAGTAATCTGACAGGGTTTCCCGCAGAAAATTTATTAGTTAAGGTGGTAGGGTTGGGCGGTGGGTGGTGCCGGGGGCGTGACAATCAAAGGTACGCGTCATGATGAAAATAGTTTTATTAAAAACACTCAAATAAAACTTATTTTTGAATAAAATATGACAGAAAATGAACACATACTAGATTATTAATGAATTAAAAGTTTTTAACAGATACCTCAAACAAAAATAGCTGCATGATGAAGTGACACTAAAGGGTTAATAAACACAAACTGAAGCAGATGTTGTAGACCATTAAGGCCGTGTGGCACGCGTGCCCACTGGTAGTGTGAAGCGTGTCCGTGCTATTCTCCGAGATGACTTGATGGCTTTTTGTGCTGCGAAATTATTATTTGTTGGACAACCTAGTTAAGGTGGTAGGGTTTCCCAGCTTAGGTGGGCCGCCCGAACTGCAAAGTGCTGCGGGAAACCCTGTCTGAACAAGCAATTTAAAAAAACAATGGTCTTAATGGTTCCCAGCATACATTGCAACATGTTCACTTTTTTTGGTTAATAATTACTAAAAAAGATGATAGTTTTAATGTTTGCCTGATTTATTGTGTTGTTATGTTGTTAATGTTAGTTATATGTTGTATTTAGAAAATTTTTAAAAGTATTATGTTTGTTCATTGTTACCATAATTGAGAATTGTGTGTTCAGTGTAGAGGGCGACACAGTGTGTTAGGCACATCATTGTTGCCTCCCAGCAAGGTCTCTGGTTCAATGTTTTTTCAGTACTGTTATTGAGTGAAATTCCATGCCAACATGAATGAAAAATAGACTTTTTGGCCAACATGAAATATTTAATTAATATAACATTTTATTTCAATTTGGCCCAACAAGCTATGTTTAGTAAAGAGAGAATATTTAATTGACACACTATTTCAAGTTCAGTTCACACAAAAAAAGTTGGTTTCTGCAACTTAAATTGGGCCAACTAAAAGTTTTAGGTGCAACAGGTCAAAATTGTTGGAGAGGCAAATATTTTACAGTGTATTTGTTTTATTTTTATAACCTCTTAAATATGTGTAAGTTTTTTTAAAAATACCAAATTTCCAGCAAAAAGCTGAAATAATTGCATTTTTGTAAAGGAATTTTGTTAGAGATCAGATTCAAAACGATGATCAAAACATACACAGAGTTTAAAATGATGTTAAATTAGTTTTGCTAATTAAATTACAGATCACCGTAAAAACTCGTCAGGACAGCGTCATTGGCAGGGAAATGTTTTCTCTTAATTGATGATATATCTCGTCAATGGTGGGGAAAAAGTTAGAGAATTTAATCTGACCAAACCATGATTCAACTGCAAGAGTAGCGCTTGTTGTTTGTTGTTTCTACGATCACAAATGTAGGCATGGTTTTAATGTTTTAGTATCCTTACCTTCACTGTAAAAAAATTCCGTAGAAATTTCAATGGTTTTGCAGCTGGGTTGCCGGTAATTTACCGTAGATTTAAATTTATGTTATTTACTGGCAAGAGTTTGTTCAAAGTTAAATAAATTTTAAATATTAACAAGTCTTTATCTTTACAGAATAAAACTATACAATAACAGCCTCATGCAAAGCATTCTGGGAACCAGAAGTCATCATCAACCTTTTTCTGTTTTTTGCTTCAGATTTTGTTTCCCAGAATGTTTTGCTTGATGCTGTTTTTTTAGTTTTACTCTATAAAGACAAAGACTTGTAAATGTTTAATGTTCATTTAACTTTGAACAAAATGTTGCCAGTAAAAAACATAAATTTAAATCTACGGTAAGTTACCGGCAACCCAGCTGCAATTTCTACGGAATTTTTTTACAGTGTTAATCTGTTACACTCTGCTCAAGCCAGCTGGTAAAGTTGATCAATCAGATTGGTCATCTGCATTATCTGGATCAGATTCGGCTCATATTGATAAGGTAGTGAAGACAATATTAACTCCTTAAATTTCCAGCTGACATCAAAATTATTCAAGCCAATCACAACGTATTGGTGAACTGGCAAATCGGAGGACACTACGCTTTTCAGAACGATGAGCTTTTTACAAAATCAAGGTGTTTTAGGGAGGCAGGGCAATAATGAATGGTATGTGGAAAATAATGTTGTTTTTGAACCATAAACCACGCAAACACATTGCATTTCACCAAATACACAAAAAATAACGTTGTTTTTAGCAACATAAAAGGTGCTTGTTAAAAAAGATATGTGTTTTAATTGACAGTGTGGGTTTACTCTGTGAGTTGAGACTATCCTCAAAAATAAGGTGTTTCTCAACCCTGGTCCTCGAGGACCCCCTTCCAGAAAGTTTTAGATGTCTCCTAATTTAAAACACCTGAACTAACTCATCAGCCTCCTTCCAGAATGTCTCCCTAACAAGCTTATAATACAAATCTAGTGTGTTAAATAAGGAGACATCTAAAACATTCTGAAAGGGGGTCCTCGAGGACCAGGGTTGAGAAACACTGTTATAGGCCATTTGGGTGACCACCACCCAGCAAACTAAATGTGGGACAAGTACTAAGTTTTTTGTGGGACAATGTGGGATGCAACTTTTTGTATTCTGCCTTTTAGACAGCATTTTTGAGATATAGTTGAAGTGAAAAGTCTTACAATTTATCAAGATAGCTGAATGCAGACTTATAGAAAAAGGTGTGTGTGTTTATTACGGGGACGGAGTTCGTCTTTATGCATCACCACAAGAAACATCAAAGTACCGCAAGAGCGATTGATGTCACCCACCTGACGGCTCACGCGGGGCAAAGGGGAAGTCGAACACACCTATTTGTGTGAGTGGGGTTGCTGCTTTCGATGTATCGCTGCCAGATGGTGGAGAAACTATGCCACATTTTTAAAGCAGAGTTTTAAAGAACGCATGCATGACATTTTTCCTAATATGCGACGTGCGTGACAGGTTCGAAATGCTGTGCGGTACACCTCAAATCCTATAGGTCGTTTGTGCAAGCAGCGTTTTACGACGTAGTTACGTTTTAGAGATAAACGCCTCTAGTGGCCAGCAGCTTATTATGAACCGTGGTTACAATTCAAGGTTGTTTGACTTGTGTATCAGATCAATATACATGTAATTTTCTACATTTGTAAATTATGTACATAATTTTAAAGATATTTTGGAGTGGAGCCCTAAACCCAACCACTTCTCAACTATATAAAACACAACATGCAAGTAAAAGTGTAGTAATGGGTATTGCATAAATTGACCAATGAACAACAGTATAAAAGTCTTACAAACTCCTTCCAAAAATAATTGACAAAATTGGCCTTGTACTCAAAAAATATGCGCAGTATAAAACAATAAGGAAATGCTTTTCTCAGTGACAAATAGCATATTTTTTATTGTAATCTCACTGTGTAGCAATACTCAATGTTAGATTTGGCTCACACATCTCATATGATGTATGAGTCTCGCACCTGCTTCCCGAAGAACAACAATCAACAGTTAAGCTGAATGGAGGGAAAGTTGTGGCAGATTCTTTAAGTTGGCCGTTACTGAAAAGGTGTTTTTTGTGTGACAGAGGCTGTTGCATTGGCTGGGAAGGAAAACACGGGGACAGCTGTATAATTATACTATTTTTACTGTCAGGAGCTCAGTATGTGAGAGGAGAATTAGCATCACACCTGTGCATAATTGGCTAAATTAGCTCGCATAATGCAAACTCTGAGAAGCATTGGACACGGGGAGGAAACGCGGTGTTGAAAACTGAGCGAGTTGTTTGGACTCCCTCTGGAATTTAGTCAAGGGAGGAAAAGCTTGGTCTGTAATCTTATATCTTGAGTCAAAAGAGCATCCAAAGACCCCCTTGCAAGTGTTGCCAAACAATAAGCAAGTCAAGACCTTGATCTAGGATCTGCTCAGGCAGGAAAAACAGGCAAACTGTCCGGCTCTTTTTTGTTTAAATCCACCTCAGTGAATCTATCATCATCTATAATCTGCAGCAAGAGTGGCACGGGTTACTTGACAGGTGTATGCAGTTTAGGCTACTAAATCTGTGCTGAATTTGACTAGAGAAGTCACAATACTCATCATTTTAGGGCACTAGATGTATTCATGTGGACATCACGGAGTTTGTAGCCTTTTAAGTCACACAAATGCAATTTTTTCCATTGTCATACATAAAAGCACATCCTAACAAAACATTGTAGGATGTGTACATTAGTGAAACTGGCCCATAATCCCATTTTTTCCATTACACATTATACAATATTCATATTTTATAGCAAGTGCAATTAATTTTTACATATCTTCCATGAAATACTGATGTTTTTATAAAGTGTTAGTGCATCAAACCTTAATATAATGAAAATATTGCTTTTTATTTATAGCCAAATGAATCAAACAGTGCATAATCCACAAAGCAGAATTAAATGTGGAAATGCTTTTTATAAATGATGCACAATTCATAAAATTGTCTGACCTTTCAGTTTTCTGAAAGATGGTCCTCAAAATCATGCTTTCTTCTGACTGGGGTTCATGTGTCAATTTAATAGACAAATGAATTGAATCTCGGATTTGAAATGGGAGGCCAGTGAGAGCACTTTAAACTGTTTTCATCTACTGCCACCTACTGGTTAGTGATGCTCAACAAGGCGTTTTTTCTTAGGTCCAAAACGTAATCTTGGGCATGTTAAAATATTATATATTTTTTTTGTGTGTGTAAATATTAGAAACGTTTGTCTGCATTCTTAAACATGCCTACTAAACTATAATAATAATACAAAATAATAAATCAATATTTTAAACAAAAGACGCTCTCAAGTGAGCAGTTGACGTTATTTCCATAAATGTTTTAATGTAATAATATTTTCCTTATAATAAATAAATACCTTAAATAATATATTGATTTTATTTTCAGATTACATGAAATCGTGTACCCAACGTTTTTATTATAGATTTCTAAATCTTTCCAAAACAATCTTGAGTAGATACTAGGCATGTTCGCCTTCATGCGGTGCTGCAAGAACTGACAGGGATGACGTCAAAGTACCGCGAGAGCGATTCGAAATTATACACGGGCATATATATTGTTTTAGTTTAACTGGATACATTTTGTGTAGTGTCTTTGAAGGCCAAAAGGATTTAAAAAGAAATATATATATAAATTACAGTCTCAGAGGGCATGTTTCAACTAAATACAACTTAACATTTTATATTTCCACAAAAGTCCGGGGTACTGACTATTATTTTGAAAGCCAAACGGAAGTTGCGCAATGTTTTTGCTAACGACCCTCCCACCGGAACATCTCTGTTTTGGTTTGAATTCAACCAATCAAAATCAGACGAAGGCGGGGTGTTTACGGGTAGAGGGAGCTTTGAATTTTTTGTGAGTTTTTTAAACACACAGCTGTAGTATCTGGCATTTAAAACTAAACTTCGCTTAAAATGTATATTTTTGAGTTATATGACTAGAAAAAGCTCACGGTAACGCTGAAATGGCGATCTGGCATCACTAGCACCAGAGAACAGACGCTTGTTTTTGTTTCTGTGATAAATCTTCGCGTCGACATTTTACAATTCGTAAAGTTTTTCTTGCTGCTCGTTGCCAACGAACAAACCAATAATGAAAGCGAGGAAAGAGGAGAATACTGAAATAAAAGAGATTAAGGACGAGAAAGATCTCAGTAAGTCCTTTATTCTTACAAGTTACCACTCAACCAATCTTCCAGTGACCAAACTCATGATTAAATATAAGGTGTTTTTATAGCTGTAACTAAATTTAAGATATGTTTTTGTCCTTTAGTTTGTAGTCTTTGTAAACGGAGCGACAACTGTCCCGAAAAGTATGGGGAGAAGATCACACTCGAACAACACGACCTGACTGTCCACTATTTCTGTTTGGTGAGCAATCGCCATGTTACTTTTTACACCATGTATGGTTGGTTGTTTTTCAGGACTCATATTTCACATTGGGCATCAAAACAATGACCCAAAAATGTTAATTCCATTAAAATGAGTTGGACTCCATAGATCCAACAAATATGCTTTATGAATAACACGAAAATAAACAGCAGAAGTGTGCTTTACTTGCTTAACACATGGAAATAATAACAGACAAATAATTATGTTAGTATTAAAAAAAAAACTATTCGTTTTGCTGTCATAACTGCACCGTTTTAATGGTTAGTTGCATTTAAATACATTTATTTAGTGTAGTGTTTTTTCTGCCCCTGACCCTATCAGAACAGACTTGTACCTTACTAGTTAAAATGCCCATATTTTACTCAGCCTCAAGCCATCCTAGGTGTACTTAACTTCTGGAGTTAAAGGGCACCTATGGTCCAATTCACGATTTTACATTTCCATTACAATACGCCAGAGGTATTAAGGCCAATCACAATGTACAGATGAGCTGGCCAATCAGGGACAGAACGCTTTTCAGATCGATGAGTTATGTACAAAATCAGAGCGTTTGAGGAAGGCAGGATATCTGAAGCTACAATAATGTACGATATGTGGAAAATAATGTGTTTTTTGAACCATACACCACGCAAACACATTGTATTATTCCAAATACACAAAATAACGTGCCCTTTAAATTAAGTAATATCCGAGCCCTTTTCAGCTTTTTTGGATGGTGCCCCAATTTTAAAGCTAAAAAGCACATTCATCCAAAACGAATTCTGGGGGTGTGCACAACCAAAGCTTTTATGCCGACGGACGGCGTTTGTTTTTAATTGTTTCCAATGGAAGCACAGCGCTTTTCAAAAAAGCCAGTAGCTTGCGTTGTATGACATTTATTAAATGTACGGATTCGTTTTTTGATTGACGGGGCACTTTTGGATCTTTAAAAATGGGGCACTATCCAGTGCCATTATAAAGCTGAAAAGAGCCAGGATAATATCTAATGTAACTTCGGCTGTGTTTGACTAAAAGTAGCAAGGCATATACATCTACGATGGCTTAAGGTTGAGTAAAATATGGGCTAATTTTCAATACAGGTCACTTCCAGTTCAGTGGTTCTCAAACTGGGGGCTGCGAGATGGTGCCGGGGGGCCCTAGTTTTATGACATTTTATAAAATAAATTAATTTATCATGAATTTTGTGCAATTAAACCTTAAAAAAATAAGACTACTAACCAACAGCACTACTTTGTATTATTTAATATGTTTTGTTTAATTAAAAGTTTTAGAACAGTTTCTTCTCATAAATTGTCTTTGGGGGGGGCACGAAGGAATGCGCCGTACACAAGGGGGGCCGCACGCTGAAAAAATTTTGAGAACCACTGTTCTAGTCTATCCTGTCAGTCAGTCAGTCACAAAACACATACAGGAATACAAAATAACACCTTTACATCTTTAAATCATATTTATTCAAACATGTAAACTTTTCCCTGTCAAGTTGAGGCTCTGTAGATTCTGAAATATAACTTGTACAACTATGTACAACTTTTGTAAGAATTGTATTTCAAGTGTAATATTCCCTGCTTATTTTATAGCTGATGTCTAGTGGAGTGTTTCAGAGAGGAGAGGAACATGAAGGCATTCATGGTTTTCTTGTGAATGACATCCAGAAGGAGATTCGCAGATCTTCAAGACTGGTAAGTACACATTTGACTGACTAAGTATATTCCATTATCACCGTGTAAATGCGTCAGACACTGTAACGTATTTTTACTGATCACTTGCAGAGGTGCACGCACTGCAAAAAGATTGGCGCTTCGGTCGGGTGTTTCATCAAAACCTGCAGGCAGATGGTCCACATGCCGTGTGGAATAGAGGAGGAGTTTATTTTCCAGTTCACCGACTCGTTTCCGTAAGTGTCTTTTCAGAAGACGACATCACCTTTCCTTTGTAGAGAAACACATGCAGTGTCATTCCCACATATTCTTAACCATATCATCAAATGACATTTCCTAAATTCCAGGAGAGGGGGTTGATCTTATTTTGGGAAAGTGACCCTTAGATATTGATGATGGCAGCTTTCGTTTACAGGTGTTACTGTAAAAAGCATGCACCTAGTCAAGCCTGCGTCTCCAGTCCCAGTCTACCGCTCTCCTGCTCTGTGTGTCTGGAGGCCATTGAACCCGTTCTCTCCTACAATGTCCTCAAGTGTCCCGCGTGTCATGGGAGCTGGTTTCACAGGGCTTGTGTACAGGTACCATAAATTTACATATGCTTAATAAATACATTATCACGTCAAACTGTTCTTTAAATTTGATAACAAATACAATTATCTGGGGATGGAAATTTGAGCTCCGTGTTCCGACTCTGTTGTTTCAGCAATATGCATACAGTGCTGCTATGTTCTTCTTCAAATGCACGCTCTGCAATAACAAAGATCAGTTCCAGCAAGAAATGGTCAGGATGGGAATACACATACCAGAGAGGTAAGTGGTAGTTGTTTTCGTTTTGATTGAGAATTTATGTTAGGAAAGTTTTTTTTTTTTTTTTTTTTTTTTGCAGTATTGTGTTTTGTTTTTTACATATGACCTAGTGTTGGGCGATATGCCCTATTTTGAGATCGTCCTATCGTCAGCCTGTGAGATCAGCGATACACGATAGTATCGGGGCAGGGCAGTAGTTTACTCATTTTTTTATTTGTTAATTTTTTACTCATTATAACAAGTCACTTAATGGGTGCACAAAAAAGAACAAGAGCAACACCATCATGACCGCAACCTTCTTAAAACTGATGCCATTAATGCGAGCGCGTCATTAAAACCCTATCATGATTACTTAATAACTGTAAAAACATGCATCTGCGCATGCACACACACATGCGCGCACATACAAACAATTCAATGCATTTGTTTAGTGCTGTTGCAGAAGGCTACATGTGTCACGCAGTGGTGCTCTCAGATGAGACTTTTTAAACGCATCGGTCCAGCGGAACGCGATCATATTTTAAACACAATCATATATTAAACACGAGGGATGTATTGCTACAACTCCTTGAAATGCATATCATAAACAGGATTAATACCTAGTGATCTGACTTTGGACAGAGCGCAGCTTTCTGCACGTATGCGAAAGTGAGAGAGGCGCCATGCAGCGGGTCATATTTTAAACAAAAAGTAAAGTTTGCCTCAGCTCGCATGAAACGCATTAAACTGAACAAAGACATAAGGATTACTACTTTAGTTTATGTTTAGACTTCGGACAGATGCGAGAGCGCGTGCACGTGAGACAGAGAGAAGCGCAGCTGGTCATGACGCGGGTGCTAGAAGGAGTCCAAGACGCACGCATTAAGTGCAGGTACGTGCAAGAAGGAATTCTCTCTTTACAAGCCCTCCGCGTAAAGTGAAGCCCACAAACCCTCATGCGAGGAAAAGCATGCAATGTGGATGTTAATGTAAAACTATGATGATAATAATAATATTAGTAACCATTCGCCAACTATCGTCATGACTATCGCCATGAAAGCCTGCCATTGGCGATATGTCTGAAGATCGTCGATACACGATACTATCGTCTATCGGCACAACCCTAATATGACCTATCTGTGAGCTCAGTACACTCAGATATACTTATTCACAACACTCGGATATACACTCACCTAAAGGATTATTAGGAACACCTGTTCAATTTCTCATTAATGCAATTATCTAATCAAGCAATCACATGGCAGTTGCTTCAATGCATTTAGGGGTGTGGTCCTGGTCAAGACAATCTCCTGAACTCCAAAGTGAATGTCAGAAGGGGAAAGAAAGGTGATTTAAACAGTTTTGAGCGTGGAATGGTTGTTGTTGCCAGATGGGCCGGTCTGAGTATTTCACAATTTGCTCAGTTACTGAGATTTTCACGCACAACCATTTCTAGGGTTTACAAAGAATGGTGTGAAAAGAGAATAACGTCCAGTATGCGGCAGTCATGTGGGCGAAAATGCCTTGTTGATGTAAGAGGTCAGAGGAGAATGGGCCGACTGATTCAAGCTGATAGAAGAGCAACTTTGACTGAAATAACCACTCATTACAACCGAGGTATGCAGCAAAGCATTTGTGAAGCCACAACACGCACAACCTTGAGGCGGATGGGCTACAACAGCAGAAGACCCCACCGGCTACCACTCATCTCCACTACAAATAGGGAGAAGAGGCTACAATTTGCACAAGCTCACCAAAATTGGACAGTTGAGGACTGGAAAAATGTTGCCTGGTCTGATGAGTCTCGATTTCTGTTGAGACATTCAGATGGTAGAGTCAGAATTTGGCGTAAACAGAATGATGGAACATTGATCCATCATGTCTTGTTAGCACTGTGCAGGCTGCTGGTGGTGGTGTAATGGTGTGGGGGATGTTTTCTTGGCACACTATAGGCCCCTTAGTGCCAATTGGGTATCGTTTAAATGCCACGGCCTACCTGAGCATTGTTTCTGATCATGTTTATCCCTTTATGACCACCTCTGATGGCTACTTCCAGCAGGATAATGCACCATGTAACAAAGCTAAAATCATTTCAAATTGGTTTCTTGAACATGACAATGAGTTCACTGTACTAAAATGGCCCCCACAGTCACCAGATCTCAACCCAATGGAGCATCTTTGGGATGTGATGGAACAGGTGCTTCGTGCCCTGGATGTGTATCCCACAAATCTCCATAAACTGCAAGATGCTATCCTATCAATATGGGCCAACATTTCTAAAGAATGCTTTCAGCACCTTGTTGAATCAGTGCCATGTAGAATTTAGGCAGTTCTGAAGGTGAAAGGGGGTCCAACACAGTATTAGTATGGTGTTCCTAATAATCCTTTACGTGAGTGTGTAATGCATACCCCGGTAGTTTTTCCCATAACTAATATAAGTACACAAAAGCTATGTACAAAGTATAAAAGTATTCAAAATAGTTTATATTCAATTTTTTTAAATATTAAAAATAGGCTTTTTGCATCCATTTGTTTATTTTATTTGCATTCATAATGCAATTTTTATTGCACATCACTTTAGCATAGACATGAATGCAAATGTCTTTTTTTCTCTATTACTATATACTTTTAAATATATTTTCAGAGATGCATCATGGGAACTAGAAGAAAATGCATATGGAGAATTACTGCAGGTGTACCAGCGCTGTGATGCCACAAAGTGTCTATCTCACAGGGGTCGTAAACACAGCTCAGTCTCAGGGTAAACGATGTGCTTATATGAATCATATGAAATGAAATGGGATGTGTTCAATATTTAAAAGATGTCATTAAGATTACATTTTTCTGTCTGGCTTACAGATTTTTCGAAATTCTCCGTTGTGCGTTCTGCGGATCCAGAGGAACTCATCGAAAGTGCTCCTGCCTTGAGCTTTATGAAACCGAATGGACGTGTGATGAATGCAAAGGCGCTGTTGAGGGCAATAGTAAGATCTTAACTATTCATTTGTTTTCGATCAGCCTGTATTCATTTTGAAAATAATAATTGTAAAATGTTGCATTCTGGGACATGAAATGTAGGTTTGCATTCTCTTACATTATTATCTTGCGTTATCTATATTTATTTTTGCAGATTCAGTGTCTTTACCAAACCATGTTAAATCTCCACTGGCTGAAAGGCAAGAGAGGAAGAGATTATTTAAAGGATGTATCTCTGATTTTCATTCCTCACTCACTACTAAAAGGTACTTGCTCTGTCATTAGCATCAGGTTAACCACAAAATTGTCTTCAAACTATCCCCTTAAGGAACATCCATTTAGTGCCTTGCAAGACCCCGATCTTTTTGCATTGACATTACATAGTAAATAACCCAATTTTTTGGGTGTTGCAACAGTCTCGCTGAGGCTAAGACATTTGTAAGATACTTGCTATCTTTATTGAATGCATGATATGTTGTTGTTGTTGTTGTTGTTGTTTTTTTTGCTTATTGAATTGCTCAACCTTTGCAGGCAGTGTATGCCCGCCACTTTTCCAGAGATCTTAATGGGTCTGGCCTCTCAGATATCACAGCAGCAGTGCACAGAGGTGTTGGTGGAAGATGGTAATGATGATGAGGTGGTAAAAGCGGCTCTGAGGGTTTTGCGGCAAAGCAACTTTAACCCCTCCAACACACTTTCTGTGAAGTACTCCAAAGACAAACTAAACAACAACGTCAGGAATCAGCGTCGGTTTCTCAGATGTCTCGTTCAGAGCTTGGAAAAGTCTGAAATCTTTGAGGGACCCAATGGAGCAACTAAAAACCTGGTTCTGAACTCAAGAGGTACTATGAGACCCCCTCTTTAATTTCTAATACACTGACGTGACCTTGGAAACTTACTATTTTATTGTATGTTATCGTATGAATAGCTCTGAGGGATGATCTATACTTTGAGATCGGCAGCCTGTTGGCCCTCTCTTTGGTTCATGGGGGTCCTCCGGTGGGCTTCTTCTCTCCAGTTCTGTACCACAATCTGTTCAGCTACCCTACAAACTACAGACCTACATTACAAGACCTTGGAGACACCGTTTTGGCACACAAAATCAGAAGAGTGAGTTTTCATGTTGTTTATGTAAAGATATTGTAGTACTGCACTTTAAATAAACAATGTATTATTGATTATAGTGAAACATATGTTAAATATATATATATATTCTCAGTAAATATATATTCTCAGATTGCAGAAGCAAACAACATATTTAATTTAAGACGTGCAATGCAGTCAGCATCGCAGTACTTGGAAGTAGCAGGCTGTTGGCGAGAAGTCAGTAAGCTCTCTGACAAAGACATGTTGGTGGAGGATGTTCTCAATTTTTACTTGATCATCCGACTACAGCTGCCTCTGCAGAGGTTGGTAGACTTAAATGAAGTTGTGATGGCGATTAATTGTCCATATTGCCAATAGGCCTATACCAGTATTGTGTTTTGATCCACGTGTGTATGCTTGTTTACTGATACTCTTTGTTTTGCCTTTTTCAGGTTTCGGGAGGGTCTGAGGACACTGGGAGTGTTTGAGCAGGTCCAGATGTGCACAGAAGGTTTCTATTCGGTTTTCTGTGGCCCTGTGGAGAAGTTGACTGCCGAATGCATCCTGGAGCTCTTTACCACACGGTTTTCAGAGGAGGAAGATCTGAAAGCACAAGAGTACACAACTCAAAGCTTTTGGAAACAGTACCTACATGAGTGTGAAGGTATGTTTGTTACAAATGGTGTAACGTATGTTGGACGAATTAAAGGGATAGTTCACCCTCATGTCGTTCCAAACTCATAAGAACTTTGTTTATCTTCGGAACACAGTTTAAGATGTTTTATGTTTAGTCCGATGTTTTATATTTACTCTCTTCTGTGTCTCTTGTGAAGCGCATGCACGAGAATAAAGTCACGTGACTGCATTGACGCGGCTGTGGTGTTATCTGTTGCGCCCCAGCTGTTTTTTGTGCGTTGTTTACAGTCTGAGGGAGACGCACGCTGTCAGTAAAAAAAAAAACTTTGCAAACATGTCTGAGGATAACACGTCATTCGCATTACTGCAGTCAAGTGACTTCAGTCGCGGAGGAGAAGACAATGCTGAATAAAGTCATACATTTTTTTATTTTTGGATCAAAATGTATTTTCGATGCTTCAACACATTTTAACTGACCCACTGATGTCACATAGACTACTTTGATGATGTTTTTATTACCTTTCTGGACATGAACAGTAGGGCTGGGTATCGATTCAGATTTTCCAGATCGATTCGATTCTCAATTCAATTTTCGATTCTGGTTCTCGGACCGGTTTTTATACTCTATTCAACTCAATAAATATAGATTTAATACAAATACTATATTAATAAAAAGAACAGTGAACAGCAGGTTACAAGTGGGTAATTAACAAAATCGACGAAGCACCTGAAACTGCCATTTTAAGCACTGTATGAATGAATGAATGACAGGCTTGCCTCTTGCTCCTTGGTAACATTGCGCTAGGCAAAAAAGAGGGTGACATTTAGTGAAGAAGACTAGTAATTCGATTAACGTTAATCTTACGTTCAATGTTTGCAGAAATAAATATGAAAGGAAAAAATTGATTCTGCTCTTTGAGAATCGATTCTGATTTGACCACGTTTAAAAAAACGATTAATCGAAAAATCGATTTTTTTGCTCAGCCCTAATGAACAGTATACCGTACATAGATTTTCAATGAAGGGTCACTAAGCTCTCGGACTAAATATAAAACATCTTAAACTGTGTTTTCCGAAGATGAACGGAGGTCTTACGAGTTTGGAACGTCATGAGGGTGAGTCATTAATGACATTATTTTCATTTTTAAGCGAACTATCCCTTTAAAAAGTGTAACCTATTGCTTATGCATGTTAAAAAAAAAAATTCCCATGCCAATATACATAGAGCTCAGATGCAAATGCTGCTAAATGCCTTCTCTGTTAGATATTGAAATTACTGAATCTAAACATAAGAGCCTGATAAAAATGCTCCTTTACATGTCAGATGCATGTGTTTATCTTGTAGTGGTGCGACATGAGTTTACCTCTTCCTTTTTGTTTCAGATGGCCAGTGTGCAGCATCACTCGAGGATATTTTAACATTTGCCACTGGCACAGATGTTGTTCCATCCATTGGATTCAATCCCCCTCTAGCTCTTTCTTTCCTAATCTCTCCAGACCCTTCCTGTGCCTTTCCTCGGAGCCACTGTGACACCAATCATCTCATTCTTCCAATACTACCCTCTTATGAGGTCTTCAAGAAACACTTGGACTACACAGTGTGTCAGTTTTCGGTTATGCAGTACTTTTAGAGACTCTTTATCTGAGATTAAGGGTGCTGTTGCCCTTTATCTGTAATGGTGCTAAATAATATCTGTGATTTATTTATTGGAGTTATGTAGTATTATATGAATGGTATTGTTCACGTTAGCATTACTTGTTACATTCATCAGTAATATGATAAACCCTGTTGTCATTTATTTGACATTAATTTAGAATCTACAAAGAATCTAGAATGCAAATTGCAATTTGCCTTACATATTACCTAGCAGTTATACAGTAGGTTAAAGGAGTAGTCCACTTTATAGATGGGGCCCATTGACTTACCGTAGTATTTTTTTTCCTACTATAAAAAGTCAATGGACCCCATCTTTAAAGTGGACTACTCCTTTAACCAGTCATAATTTCATTTCAGATTATTCATCAGTTTAAGTTGTTCAAAACTGTTAGGCCTCAGCTGGAAGCAATGCATGTTCTTTAGACTCTACTAGTTTAGGTGCATGTAAACATGGCTTGCAATATAAGGTGTTTGTTACCAGCCACACCATTCAGAGTTGTACCAGTTTTATATATAGTGCATCTACAGTTAAAATGTTCAGTAGTTATAGATATGCCTACAGTCTGTATACCAAGCAACTGAGAATTTTGATTTTTTATTAAAACATGGTTAACAATGAATACTTTGTAATTTCCTAGTAGCCACAAAATGGTGCTGTTGCAAGTTTAGCTTGTATATTAGCCACAATAGAGTTTCCGTACAATGGATAAATGCGTCTTTATAGCCACTACACATGAATCCATACATTTTACTGTATAAACTGTTCTTTGAAAATACAATTGCAATGTATGTTTTTTTCTATTTACCGTTTTTTTTTTTACTGTTGCTCATGTTCTTTAAAGTTGTTGTCAGCTTTATATCTGTCATAATTTATTAAACTCTTTGATGTTACTCCCACTGTTTTTCCCACTTTTAATAATTAACTGTGTAAAATCGAGTCAAACTTTCACAATAAGATGGCTAATATGAGACATCATGAGATAACAATAGTTATGCTGTGCATCACAAGCACCAAACTATTAATAAGCTCAAATAAAATAACAGTATGGAACAGTTTCTCAGATAGGGTTTAAATTAATCCAGGACTAGGCCTTAGTTATTTTAGGACGTTTTTACAAACATACCTTACAAATAGACGTTTTTAATGTACATTTTGTGACAAAACAATGGCACTGATATGTGTTAAAGGCAGGGTGCACGATTTCGACACAACATTGTTGTCTGGGTTGCGTATGTGTGGGGCGGGTCTATCAAAAGAAGGTCCAGATTCTATTGGGGTAGGGGCGTGTTTGTTTAGGTGATTCCAAATTAGGGTGACCACCCGTCCCGCGTAGCGCGAACAGCGTTTGAAGCCCAATTCATGCGTCCCGCAAATTGAGACCGTGTCACGCATAATCAATGCTTGTTTAAAAAAAGTTGGTCGCTCTATATCCTTGAGCCCCATGCAGCCAAACGAACGTTACTTGACAGTTCAGGCTCACTCGCCACTCGCACGCTACTGTTGCCCCTCAGCTGAACTGCTGACTAGGCTGTTGTCAACTTTTCGTTGTTGTCATGACAGCAAAGTCCGCACGCAGCCACGCACGTGCATAACTTTTAGGTGCGCGCTTTCCAATTCGAAAAATGGAGAAAGAGACTGAGTCTGACTCTGCACCGCCATCATCGATTAAAAAGAGAAGGTGTGGGTACAAGAAAGACTGGGAAAATAAATATTTTTTTGGCTAAAGGTGTCTCCAGAACACTGAACAGTTTTTTTCCTGCGCCTGCCTTTACAAACATGCAAGTTCACCATCCTTCCTCCCCCTTCTAGTTCCGTGAACCTCTGGAGTTGTGAGTTAAGACTTTTTTTAACTGTTCCTGTGTTATTGAGCAACTTCAATTCCTGTTAATTCTATAATTTTATATTATAATTTATTTAAAGTGAATAAATTGTAATGAAAAATAAATTAAATAGCTAAAGTAAATCGTAAGTGGAAGTGCATCTGTCAGTTCATTGAATGTTCAAAATATTATGAATCTTTATTTAAAAAAATACACATTGGTTGCCTATATTCATGAGCATACATCAGCAATTACACATGTTTAGGGGAATAGGGCATTATTAATATGCCATGTACACTGCAAAAAATGATTTTCAAGAAAAAAAATCTTAGTATTTTTGTCTTGTTTTCAGTTTTATCTAAATGTGTGCATAAAACAAGCAAAAAATCTATCAATGGGGTAGGCACATTTTTCTTGAATTTAGAGTTTAAGAAAAATTTTCAAGATTTTTTTCTTACCCCATTGGCAGGATTTTTTGCTTGTTTTGGGAACAAAATCACTAAAATTTGATATTTTTGGTCTACATTTTTGGACTTATTCTCTTGGGTCGTTTTGCTCATCAAGAAAAAACATCTTAAGAATTTTTAGATATTTTTACTGAAAACAAGACAAAAATACTAAGAAACTTTTTCTAGAAAATAATTTTTGTGCAGTGTAAGGTGTTATGTGCTAAACATGGGTAAACCACTATCAATAAGTCTGCCTGTGGGATGGGTGCACCGCCGGGCCATGGAGTGTCCCACATTGTCCCTCGGAAACACACCCCTTGTCCCCCCTTGGGCTTATTAGCAGGTGGTCACCCTATTCCAAATGTCAACATTGGCTTTCAGAGATCGTGCACCCTGCCTTTAAGATATGTTAGTGCAAGATGTTTTTTAATTAAGGCATCTTAGGGGTGGTTTCCCAGACAGGGATTACTTTAAACCAAGACTAGGCTTTGGTTTATTTAGGAAATATAACTAGTTTTAACAAACATGCCTTACTAAAAGCCAAACAAAGGGCACTGATGTATTTTAAGATATGTCAGTGCAAGTTGTTTTCAGTTTGGACAGCTCTTACTTTTACTTTAGTCTGGGATTAGTCTAATCCCGGTCCGGGAAACCGCCCCATAAACATGCATTTTAGTCTGGGACTAGGATAAGCCGGTGTCATGAGCAATTCCCCCGGGCAATTCGGTCTCCCCTAGGACCCCGCGTGATTCCATTGGCTGAAGAAACTCCTGATGGGTAGTTTTCTTAGCGCCTTATTTATAATTCCTACAAAATCGCGTTATGATTTATGTAGTTAGAACGTTGTTAAACAATTGATGTCTTTTAAATGATATGTTTCATATAGTAGTATATAAATGAGGCTATAGGTGGGAGATCTACACATTGCTTGCGTCATTTTATTATTTAGTTTATTATACTGTACCATTTCCACTTTTGAAACCGCCCCTATATTGGCTTTTCAAGGCATGAGGTTTAAATAATATTAGAAAGTCAATATAATTGATAATATTGATGCATGTGTTCACTGTATTTCGTCAAACGATTACTGTCACACCAAATGGAGCCTGGTCTGTTTGTCACAGTTCGATTTATTGCCAAATTATTCATTTTAAATTCATTTTTAAAATATTTTATAATTTTTCTATTTCTGTATCCTTATTTTAATATTTTCTTTCATACAGGTTTTCGTACTAAATCTATAAACAATGCACAGATTATGTATATAAATTGAAATGAGACTGTGGTAACCATGGTAACCATTGGTTGATGGATGGACGAACGGACGATTCCATGGATGGATGGATGGGGGTATTCAAAAGATTATATTGATAACAGTATATAAAAGCAGCGATTATAAAAGAAATACTCGATATCACCCTAATTTTTAACTTGACACGTCTTTCGCACTGTGCGCGTGCCCGTACAGAGGCACGCCGGTTGCCACGTCACCTGCACAGTCGTCATCGCATAAACAGTAAAGATGGCGGCCTCCGTCCGGGAGAAACAGACAGGTCTGTTTCAAAGTTTGGATTTATATTAAAACGCTCAATACTGTTGATATCATTTACTTGAGTAATTTAATGCTTTGAGCATTATTTATTTAATATACGACAATAGTGAATACATTACATATGCAATTTTAATGTGAAAATGGTATAGCTGAATACGCTAACGTTATCCGTATTGGTTATTTACCAGCTGTTTAACACCAAATGAATAGATAATCTGTTGAATTTGTATGTCTAGGTAAATAAGTACTTGTGTTTTAATCCCTAAATAGAGAAAAACGGCTTATTTATGATTAACTATCCCTGAGAATTGTCAAAATGACCCCTTGGTTGTACAAGCTAGCTGAGGCACTTAGCAAAAACTATATTGGTGATCACAATCAAGGGTTAAATATATTTTGTCTTCATATTAAACACATAGTTTTCATAATTTTTCTGATGTTGACGATTTATGGATGTTGACATTTGCTCTGTGGCTGGCTGCTGCTATGGACAGGGCTATTCATCTGCTTAAATATAATGAAAATGATGGATGGCATGCATTGCATAAAATAAGCATTGTTGGTATTCGGTCAAAGCTTTTAATAAGCAAGAAAGACTTGTGTTGACTGGCTTTGATTTTAAAAAGTGATATTGAAATGATATTTCGTCCTCAGCTGCTCTAAAGCGAATGCTAAACTTCAATGCCCCACCAATTAAAAACACAGCATCTGAACCGGTATGGAAGGTAAGGATACACCAACCTAGTCTTTAACACAATGATCTTTAAAGGTTGCACAGTTTTGCTTCACCATTTCCAATTCTTAATAGGTTCTTATTTATGATCGCTTTGGCCAAGACATCATATCTCCCCTGCTGTCTGTGAAAGAGTTACGAGACATGGGCATCACTCTCCACCTGTGAGAACCTTTAATACTTCATAATGTGTATGCAGCCTGTATAACAGATGCATTTTTGCAATGTATTTAATGTTAGTGGTTTAAATAATTCGTTTTTGACACTACGACGCATTCTGTTTGCTTTATCTTCCAGCTTGTTGCACTCTGATCGCGATCCCATTCCAGATGTTCCTGCCATTTACTTTGTAATGCCCACAGAGGAGAACATTGACAGGATATGTCAAGTAAACCTTAACAATGCTTCTTCCACATTACCGAGTCTATTTCCTACTTTTTTGCAGCATGTGAAGCCCCCTCTCAGCCAGTGGCAACCTTAATTTAAAAAATGTTACCCAGTTTCAGATCTAATAGAGTTACTTTACCCTTGCAGGACCTGCGAAACCAACTCTATGAGTTCTACTACCTAAACTTCATCTCTGCCATCTCCAGAAGCAAGTTAGAGGATATAGCAAGTGCTGCTCTAGCAGCCAATGCAGTAACCCAGGTGACCAAAGTAAGTCAAACACTTAACTTGGAGAGATGTAACTTACATTAAGCTTTGAAATGGCTTTAATGTTTGTGTGAAAGGACTTCAGTGGCCTGTCGTACAAAGCTGGTTTCTACAGTTAAGTTTGGGTTATCTCAAGCAAACTCAGATTTTTCGGGCTATAAAGCCATTATAGATGTGGGAGGTGATACAAGAAACACCCGAAAATTCTTGGGACAGCATCATATGTCCAAATTTCAGTCAAAACCGTTCTATTTCATCATAAACAATCTGAAAACAGGGCTTTAAGTGTAAAATACCAAACTTGTCCTTTAACCTATTAGTGATAATAAAAAGGGCACTTCGGCGTGAAAGACACAATAGGGATGGACTAGGGATGCATAACGATTAATCGCGATTAATCTATAGCAAAATATTTTTTTTACATCATGTATGTGTGTAAACTGTGAATTATAATTATGTTTATATATAAGTAAGCACACATGCATGTATAATTTAAAGAAAGAATATATATTTATATATTAAGTATTTATATATAATATAAATTAAACATAAATATACAAATGTATATACACATGTAAAAATTTCATAAATGTATACATGCATGTGTGTGTATTTATCTATACAAAGTTATTATTCACAGTTCACTCACACATATATGATGTAAACAAAAACTTTTATTCTGCTAATTAATCGTTATGCATCCCTCGAATTATGCATTTTATTAAAATATACACGCGAGGACAATAAACACCACAATCACCTCTTAAACAATGTTTAAAAATGTTTGTATTTCATTTTATTCGGCTGCCAAGATGTTTTGGTTTAGGTTGCATCAAAGTATTATAAAGGATTAAAGTTACATAAAGTTGCATCTTTTTTAAATTGTATCTTTGACTTCATTACTATGCAATGGCAGTATTTTATTGATGATATCAAGCTTTGTTCAGTTGTAAAACTATTTTTAATTTTCTATAAGAGCATTTAGAGCATTCTTCATGAGAAAATGCTTTTTCTTTTATATCATGACGAACAGCAGTATGAGGGTTAATTGGACCAGTACTTAGATCTGTTGTGCCTCTTTGCAGGTGTTTGATCAGTATTTGAACTTCATTACACTTGAAGATGAAATGTTCATTCTCTGTAATCAAAACAAAGAACACATTTCCTATCACGGTATGTTGATGCCTAAAACTGTAATTTTTATTTTTATTCTGAATGAAATCATTAACCGTGCTGTTGTTATTTACCTACAGCAATCAACAAACCAGATATAATGGACACAGATATGGAGGCCATCATGGACACTATAGTGGATAGCCTCTTTTGCTTCTTTGTTACTCTTGGTAAAACCGACCTCCTTCTACACTTGTATTCTGTTTATTTTTTACTTTTTATAAAATGTGATCTAGTCTGGGAAAACCCAGCTGAAGTCATTTTTTGTGATTTGCCATTTCACATAAAATAATCCTATAACCTTGATATTTTTAATACGGACTAAGGTCATGTCAAAGTTTGAAATTGAAGTAGGGCTGTCAAAAGATTAATCGCGATTAATTGCATACAAAATAAAAGTTTGTGTTTGCACAATATTTGTGCATGTTTACTGTGTAAACATCTGTCTGTCATCTATCTATCTATCTATCTATCTATCTATCTATCTATCTATCTATCTATCTATCTATCTATCTATCTATCTATCTATCATGCATTCAAATGTATCAATGTTTGTGTATTTATTTATACAAAACAATTACACGCAGTACACATGCGCATATGTTGTGCAAACACAAACTTTTATTTTGTATGCGATTAATCGCGATTAATCTTTTGACAGCCCTAAATTAAAGTGAAATCAATGACTGAATTTAAATTCAATTGACTTCAGCTTGGATTTCACAGACAGGGTCACAAAAGTTTAAAATGTAATTTATGCAACCCAACCTCCCTGATATTTGCTCCTCTACAAACTTTGTCAGCTTTGTAATTTAGCATGAAAGAAAGATAAAAGATCATTAGTAAAACACAAATAAGCCACATTTTCTGCTTTTTATAAGGAACTTTTCACATTATTATTTTTGAAGACTTGTTATTCGATGAAGAACAAAAGGTGTCTGTGTTAAGAAAGAGCCACTGGGTGGCAGAACTTTCCTACTGTAAAATTATTCTGTATATTGCCAAAAAGATAAAAATGTGAATAATGCAATAAAACATATTTAAATTAGGTCAGTTTTCATCAAGAATTGATTTACATTTTGAATAAATAACAATTTGGTCCTTTTACCAAAAACAAGCAAGTTGTCTTAATAAAAAAATGCAGTCATGTGTTAAATTTCTAAACGTTCATATCATGGAAACGTAATGATTCAAACTAAGTGCAGTTATCAAGTCTCTATTGCTGTTTATGAAGTGTGAGTGAAACTGAACATTCTTGTGTGTCTTGGGAGCCTGTGTGCAGATATTCAATGCACTCTCCTTTTGGCAGTACACTGAGCTTTCCTGTTATCATAGGTGCTGTCCCAATAATCCGATGTCCACGAGGGAATGCTGCAGAAATGGTAGCCGTGGTAAGAGACCCACCGATCGGTTCTTTTGATGTTCCTCTGATACCGTAAGAACATTCTGAGACGTCTTTGTCTTATCGTGCTCAGTAAAGAGTTTTATGAATTATCAAAAGAGTAAAGAATGGCCGTGGACATTTGATAATCACCTCAACCCCTGCAGTAAACACAGTAATTTTTTTCATTGTAATATTGTAGCTTAGTGTTGTTTAACTAAAGGGACAAACTTCTTCTTTGTTCTGTATGTGGGATTCGGTCCAACCTCGCCTCCACTAGAGAGATTTTGGATGATTAGTTTGAAAGGAAGAATGTCTCGGTGTAATGTGAGAGAAAATTAACACCTGAAGTCGCAGAGTTTATTAGATTCAGCTCGTTCCTACTAAAAATATTAGAATTGTTGATTTAACTTTAATTTGATTTTCCTAGAAACTTGACAAGAAACTGAGAGAGAATCTGCGAGACGCTCGTAACAGCCTGTTTACCGGAGACACCATGGGCACTGGCCAGTTCAGGTGGACTAAAAATACACACATATACTCATACACCCAGTTTGAAATGTGTGACACTCCTAAAGCCATTTTTGTGATTTACTTTTTTCTACATAAAATCATCCTACATAATGTAAATAACATTTAACCTTGATATCTTGAATATTAACTAAGTAAGGTCATGTTAGTCTTTAAAAGTCAAACTTTGATGCTTGTTATCTCAAAATTACATTATGACAGTCTGGATTTCACAGACAGGGTCACATATGATATATCTGTTAAATAATAATTATAATAAAAATATTTGAGTTTGGTTCCAAAACGGTAACGATTTTCAAAGATTTATTATAAAAATGATTATTTTTTCTGCAAAATGCAATAAATTCATGACAAGTTTTTTTCTAAAATGCTATAAATCTATTCAATCAATATATAAATGTACATCAATCTTTGCCATGTTATATTCATTTAGTTGACTAGTGGTTTACAATGATTAAAAAAGAAACACTAATGGCATTAATCAAAACATTTACTTTGTCATATTAAGAAAACTGTCTTTGCTGCTGTCATCCTTGGGACGTCGTCGCTGAACTTTTTTGACAGCGATCAGCTGTAAAATGTTTTGGTTTTGCTCAGTTTTTGTTGGCTTCACGTAAAATAATATAACGTTTTTCTTAAGATCCCCTGGGGTCAATGTGTTAGCATGACATAATCTTGATGCTGTAGTGTGAGAACAAGCAACAGCCGGCATTTTCCGTCTCCAGAATGCCTCTCACATAAATTATTCGATTTTGATGGTATCTTCCTCATCACATAAAACAAGCACAGGTTTATCAATGCCATCAAATTATTATTTTGTTTTTGTTTGTTGATCACAAAGTACAAAGTAGATGAGGAAAACTAGGATTCCCTGTGTATTCAACGTGCCGCCATTGTTGTTTACAATGCGTGGAATGGTGCGCTGTGATTTGTTGAGCTGATTTATTGCATTTTGCTGAAAAGAAAGAGTGCCGTTTATCGCGTTTTGGGAAAAAAAGGGACAAAAGATGACAGAATAACATGGCGGATATGGGATTTTGCGTAAAATTAAGAATTTACTTTTTAATACTGACCTGAGACAATACTGATTTAGGCAGTAACTTTTTTTTATGGCGTTTATCATGTTTTGAAACCAAACTCTTCATTTATAGTCAGTTGAATCTCTGTTAGTAAAGTAACTTAAAGTTAGTAAAACGTCTAATGTGTATTATCGAAATAAAATGCTACCCACTATATAACTTCTCCACATTCTCTCTACACAGTTTTCAAAGGCCGCTGTTTGTTCTTGCCGACCGTAACCTTGATCTAGCAACTCCTCTTCACCACACTTGGACATACCAAGCTCTCATTCATGATGTGCTGGTGAGCAGAACCCAAATAAACTCACATGACCCACAATTAAGCCCATATTATTCATTTCTTCTAGTAATGTTAATGTCCTTTTCCCCAAATGGAAACTACTAGTAGTTCCAAGTTGCGGTATATGGAAAGATGAAATTATTGCAATCATCATGTATGGATGATAAAGGGTTACTTTTTAATGTGGAATGTACGTGTTGGGTTTTTGTGCCAGTAGTCATAAATTCATTGGGTATTTTTTCCATCCCAGTATGCTCCTGCTTAAATAAAGCAAGACTTAAAGGTGCCCCGTGTAAATTTTAGGAGGATCTCTTGACAGAAATGCAATATAATATAAGTGACTAGATTATCAGTGTGCTTACATAATGAACTGTTATGTTTTTATTACTTTAGTATGAGCCATTTGTATCTACATACACCGTGCGTCTCTTTACATGGAAGTTGCCGAAATGTTTGTACAGTAGCTTTAAACGGACAAACTGCTCTATTGAGTGCGTTTCGTCACTACATGTTTGTCATGTGGCTACCGTAGCTTCTCTATGCGTTTCGAAAGGGAGGGGTGAGCTGTGGACTGAACTATTGGTTGCAATTTGCAATCTCACCACTAGATGCAGCTAAAATCTACACACAGCACCTTTAAATTGCAAGGGGTGATTTAATAAATTTAATTCCTAAGTTAATCGCGATTATGAATCCGATATTGCCCAGCTTGTAAGTGAACTAAGGCTTTGTGTAGTAAATGCACTTCATCTGAAGTGCTACTAATCATGGAATCGGATTTACTGACGTCACAATCGCATGCGATTTATTGTGCAGCCCCATTATCTAGCATCCCACATATATATGAATTTGTGTGTTTGTATCAGGACTTCCATCTGAACCGGGTCAGTGTGGAGGAGTCTCAAGGGTCAGAGACCAGTCCAGCCGGGGCACGACCCAAAAAGAAGAACAAGAAGAGCTATGATCTCACTGCTGCTGACAAATTTTGGCAGAAACACAAAGGAAGGTGAATGTAATTACCTTGGAGAATTTGCGATGCCAAATCGTCCTTCCCAACATCTGTTTGGATTAACTTGTGTATAGACGGACCTGTGTGTAGATTAACTTGTTTTTAGCACCGAGCCCATTAAAAGTCCATAATCGATTTCCCGTCGCTGTTTCAGTCCATTTCCTGAGGTTGCAGAAGCCGTGCAGGAGGAACTGGATTCATATCGTACCCAAGAGGATGAGGTTAAACGTCTCAAGAGCATCATGGTAAGACACAAGTATTCGGTTTGTTATTTGTGGAGTCGCTCTAGGGCCGATGCTGAATAATATATAAAGACGGTGTTGAATGGAAGCTGTGATAAGAAGCCTGTAACACAGAAATGTGGTTTCTTCAAAGGGCCTGGAGGGGGAGGATGATGGAGCCATTAGTATGTTGTCAGATAACACCGCCAAACTTACTTCAGCTGTCAGGTAGGAGAAACAGGTTTCTTTGTACCGTGACTTCATTGTGTGCTTTGCTTAAAGAAAGAGTTCATCCAAAATTCAAGTGTTGTTGGTCCAAACCCACATGACATTATTTCATCTGTGTGTGTGCAGACAAAAAACCCCTCATCTACTCAAGTTTTAGTTTGTTGAATTTGTTTCTATACGTGAAATGTATCCTAGTATAATCTAATTACAGCCAGCTATTATAAATATGTATAAGATATCGTTCTCACAAACGGCCTTCCGCTGGACACCTGCCTGAGCCTACACATATAGAGTTAGGTAACATCATGCTCCTCTCTCCAAACAGTTCCCTTCCTGAGCTTCTGGAGAAGAAGAGATTGATTGACCTCCACACCAACGTCGCCACAGCAGTTTTGGACCACATCAAGGTGAGTGCACCATGAGAAAAATGTTTTTTATCTCTTGAATTACGTTTTCTCAGCACATCTTATTATTTCTCTAAATATATTTTCGCTCTAAATGTGCCTGTCTAAACCTCTGTCTTTAGAGCCGCAAGCTGGATGTGTATTTTGAGTATGAGGAAAAGCTCATGAGCAAATCTAATCTTGATAAATCTCTTCTGGACATTATCAGTGATCCGGACGGTGAGTCTTTCACATGCAGAAGACGATTAGAGCCAAGCGAGGAATAGTTCATCCAAAAATTTTAATTACTCCATAATTGCCACACAAAGTGTATATGACTTCCTTTCTTTAGCCGAACACATTTGGAATTATGATAAATAATATCCTGACTCTTCCTAGCTTTGTTATGGCACTGAGTGGCTGGCTGCATGTCATCAGAAATAGAAACCCACACGACCCCGGTAGGGTTAATATATGCCTTTTAAAGTGAAACGATACGTTCGTCAGAGCGATTCGTATTTTAAGCTTTTTTAGATATTGATCATGCTGCGTACACACCAAACGCAAAGCTTCATGTTCTCAGCAGTCACATTCGCATCATTCAAATTTTTCAGCACAAATTTCAATCTTTGCATGTAATCAACTCGTGCAAATACTTAAATTTGCTTCTGGTGTATATGCACCATGATTGGTGTGATCTAAAATGGCGGCACGCCATATCCACTTCGGTTTGCAAGATGATCATTGGTTCTCGCGTGTCTTGTGCTGCATGTTTAGTCACAAGAAAAAAGTCAAAAGTAAATAAAATTACAACAATAAAGTTTTAAGAAAAAGGTAAAAAAAACCAACAATAAATGATATTTTGAGAATAAAAGCAAAATACTAAAATAAAGGTGTATTAATAAGATTAAAATCGTGATATTTTTACAACATTTAAAGGCGGAGTGCACGATATCTGAAAAACGCTTTAGAAAAGAGAGTCAGGCCGACTACCAAAACACACTTGTATCCAATCAGAAGTAAGGTGCGTGTCTATTAACCGACATCGTTGCCTGGGTTGCGTATGTGTGGGGCGGGTCTATCAAAAGAAGGTCCAGATTCTATTGGGGTAGGGGCGTGTTTGTTTAGGTGATTTCAAATGTCAACATTGGCTTTCAGAGATCATGGACCTTGCCTCCAATGTCATAATTTTGACATAATATTGTTTGGAATGATGTGAACAAGCAGATCTGCAAAACAGATAGCAAATTCGGTACACACCTGATGAAGAAAACATATGTACAGGCAAGCAGATGAGGCCAAAATATGAATGCATCGTGCAAATAAAATAAAAAGGCGCTACTTCTGGGTTGTATAAGTTGCGGAGTATCCACCTGGTGGATAATAGCGGTATTGCGGAAAGCCGGAAATTCTCGTCATTGGCAGGGAAGCGTTTTTCTCGTCAATTTCGGCGAAATAGTTAAATGTATCATAGAAAAATGTGATATTAAAGGTGCCAAAGAATGCATTGAAATAATGTTAAATTGTTCTTTGATATTTACATAGAACGTATGTAACTTTATTAAGTACAAAAAAACTTTTTACATGTCCATTTACAACCCTAGGATTTGTCCTTTGAATGAAATGGTCTATTTTTGCCCTATTTGAAAGGGTCATAAATAATAATGTTGAGCTCTGCTCTGATTGCTCTGCGGCTCATGTCAGTAGCTTGCATTAGTAAACATTATAACAACTTTGTATTTTAATTTAATGTGTAATTTAATGTTGGTGCGTATATCTCGATTGTGACATCGCACTCGGTGTTATGTTGAGATTGGCCTGTTTTCCAGTGGACTATTGCATGCTCAAGGTTTATTCCTCATAAAAATAAGGAAAAAAACATGTTCGAGGCTAACTAAATGTCATTATCATGTGCAGAGCTCTTATTAGTCATAAATGCCTACGTAAATACAGTTTTTTTTATTCCTTGGCACCTTTAACAAACCCAGCCAAATTTGCATGGTTAAAAAGCGCCAAATAAATAAAATAAGTTATAAAAATCGTGGAAAACAGGCAGGATTAGCTGCTCTCGAACGATTGGGGCGTGTCCGCTGTCTGCTTTGAAACCACTCCCACTCGCGGGTAAACGTAAAAAAAAGTTCTCTCTCTCAACTTTCAAATACCTACAACCTGAATAAATGCTTGTGATTGTGTTAGGAAATAATATTAAACACATAAATGTGGGAAAACTGTGTAAATATGGTGTAACTTCACAATTCAGTCTTTGTAATGTGTTTCAGCAAAACATTTCTAACATTTATAATATGTTTCGAAACAATTCTCTGAAATGACTTTACACAGACTTTAAGATGTTTTTTTTATTTTTACTTGGCCCTAATCCTCTTTCATATCCATTTAATAAATATTTTTTTACTCTGTTATTACTATTTCTATGGTATTGTGATGGCTAGCGCAGCTCACCATAAAATCTTATTGATTAAAATTTGAAGCTACTAACAGATCGCGCTTATCTGCATGCTCATCAACATCCCCTAATTGTGGTAAAACATGTGGCCTCAAGTGGCTTATTGTCTACTTGACTGGTCTTGTAATCTTGAGCATATTCCAAACACCATTGTATCCCTCATGGCGTTCTGCCAAACCGTCATAAAGTTTTGTTTTACCAAAAACAGCCCCATCCTGAGAGATCAAACAAAACTAATTGAATGAGTAACTCATACCCCCATCCCTTAATGAGAATCTGTCCCACCCCTTTTCTTTATCCAGCCATTCTTCCAGCTTAGTGGACTGAAATACATCACATCTCTTGGGGGAAATGGTTGGCTTTAAAGGCTCTCTGTGATGCTACCACAGGATGAAATTTGTTTTCTCTCCCGCCAGCATTGTAAGGTTTTAAGAGGACACAGTTGCTTGATCTCCACAGGGTCCTCTTTAAGTTCACCGGTTTCCTATGAGTACACTGGAATGACCACTTTGCTGATTATAATGATAGCGATCAGTTCTTTTTTAAGTGTTCGGATCACGTTTCAGCGCTGTAAAAAAATGAAAAACTGTAGTCGTGTTTACTCTGTTGAATGTAAATGAACTGTATGCAATGTTAATGTTTTTTTTCATTGGTAGCTGGAACAGCAGAGGATAAGATGAGGTTGTTTCTGATCTACTACATAACTTCCCAGCAGCCCCCATCTGAGGTACGACCTTCATTCAAACTATATTACCCTGCAATCAACTGTATTTTATTTGTATTCCTATTTTCTTGTCGCAACCAACTCCTTGTATAATACATAACAAAATGTCCTATAACAATCTTTAAAGTCCCCCTGTGGTGAAAATCAAGTTTTTATTGTTGTGTATATCACTATGTGGTGTTTTATGCTTTAAGACAAACAATGTGCAAATTCGTCATTCAACACAATTGCTGAGTATTTTATTCATAAAATTTGAGTTTTTCAAAGACAGACTGAAAATTGTCGTTTGAAATCATCTCGGCTTCCCACGTGTAACCAATCACATCAACATAGTTGAACAAGTTCCCAAACTTTTTCAGCGTGTGGCCCCCCTTGTGTACGGTGTATTCCTTTGCAGCCCCCCAAAGAAAATTTGTGACAAAAAACTGTTCTAAAACTCAACATTTTAATAAAAAAAACATTAAATTATACAAAAAAGTAGTGCTTTTGGTTAGTAGCCTTATTTTTTTAGGTTTAATTACACAGAATTCATGATAAATTCCTGTATTTTATAAAATCTCATAAAACTGGGGCCCCCCTGGCACCATCTCGCGGCCCCCCTTGGGGGTCCTGGCCCCCAGTTTGAAAACCACTGGTTTAAGCCATAAATACTTGGTTGTATAAACTCATACGATGCTCATACGTGCAGCTCATTGTGAAACCAGACTTAGCAGTTAGGTTTTTAAAACTGCCAAGTGTAGGATCTATGTACATCTATATCTATGGTCCAAGGTGGTGCGAAAGAGTGGAGGCAGGGACTAATTCACATATTCAAATCTATGGTCTGAGTTGTTGTGATTGGATAGAGGCGGGAATCATTTGCATATTCATATCTATAGTCTGAGTTGGTGCGTTTGAGTAGAGGCGTTCATATATCCGGGTAGCCTATCCTAAATGTGACAAGGGTAGAGTAATGAAAATACCTCATCTACAGGGGAACTTTAAATCCTTAGACCAATAATTAGAGATGCACCGAATCCAGGATTCGGATTTGGCCGAATACTGGTCTTTTTGACGGGGTTCGGGCGAATCTTAGATTTTTTTTCACCGAACCGAACCCTAGGCTTGCGCTACGCGGCCATTGATTACACATATCGGGTGCTGACGTGGAGATAAGCATTATTTTTCGGTGAGCCTTAGGGGCGGTTCACATTTCGTGGATGCACCTGGAAAAACTAGCGCATCACACCGCATCGCTTTCATTATGCATAGGCTTATGGTAATTGTCAAAATAGTTTTTCCCACTTGTCATCCTGGCATAATGTTGCCTATCCTTTATTTTTACAGTTTAAAATTTAAACAAAATGAAAAAGACACTGCTGTGGATGTTGTTTACTTCATTAATGTGCTTTACTGTGTTAATGGAATAAGGATGCGAGTAGTATTCGGTTTCGGATTCAGCCGGATCTTAAACAGTGGATTCGGTATTCAGCCGAACCCAAAAAATCTGGATTCGGTGCATCCCTACAAATAATACTTCTTTGCTGGGCTTTCCTGATGTGCACTTTCGGTAACATCACAGTTTATTATAATCAGTGGCAAATGTATGGATTTCGTTATTTTGGGACAAACTCACAAAAACATTCTGATTCCTCCCCATGAAGCTCGACCTAGGTTTTTGTACTTTTTGTCTTCAAAAGCCATGTTTGTTCTTTGGACACATGCGGTGCAGATTTGAGGAACACTGATGCTCTTTGATACCATGCCCAAACTTTATTACTCTTGTACCTTGATAAAGCAGAATTGTTCCGCTCGTGGCAAGATCTCCTCAATGGCCATTCCAAGGACAGTATGAGTTCTTGTGTATAATTCGGATACAAAGAAACAGAGTCATGGGAGCAAGTTCGGATGGATTATGTCCAAGCTCCGCTGTGTCCACAGAAGTGACCCTTGAAGTTTAGTCCTTTCAAGGGAGAGTAAGCCAATGGGCCAACGCCTGTCATACACTTATACATCTATCAATCTGGGCTGTAAAAGCTTTGACTTTCCAAAGAAGAAGAGTGAGTCGACAACTTAAGTCAGACAGGAGCTCTTTTTCCACATCTTCTGGGATTTTTCTTTCATCCGCATCCCTCTGAACCGGAGTAGATTATTGTTGGCTAAGTGTTTGCTCGAACTCCAAAAACAACCATTTTGTTGTTTGTTTTTTGAGGTAGTAATGACATCAAAACGCCCTTCTCGTTCCTGCAGCGCAAACTGTTACGCGTCTAACAGAAATTAAGCCACAAGAATACTCGTGGCTTGCAAGCCTTATGCCATCCTTCATTGTAAAAAAAAACAATTCTATTTGGCCCGCTGGATTTTTGTTTTCATCCATGAGATTTGAGCGTTGCTATAAACTTGATTTATTCAAAAACACTCTGTTCTTTTTAGGTTGATCTAGAGCAGTACAAAAAAGCAATGCTTGATGCAGGCTGTGACCTGTCCCCACTCAACTACATCAAGCAGTGGAAGTGAGTACTGGCCATCACCAACAAACACATCATAACACGTCAAATTTGCTTAGTTACTACATTCAATTAAGCAGAATGATGAGCATTGTAGTTTTTTAACTAATATAACCCTTTTTCCAGAGCTTTCACCAAGATGGCTGCAACTCCCGCCAATTATGGGAGTAGTGGAGTAAAACCAATGGGGTATGACGCTACGCTGAATTGAATTCTCATAATGCGAATCGTTTTGTTGATGTCATGTGTTTGGATGCAAATTTACGATGGCCTGCTTGTCAACTTTACAGACTTTTCTCGAGGGTAATGAACACTGGATCCCAGTTTGTGATGGAGGGGGTGAAAAATCTAGTTCTTAAACAGCATGTAAGTATATACTCGTTGAACACAAATAAGTTATTGGATATTAAAAGACAAAAAAACAAGTTATAGATAATTATATCTAGTGATGGCCCACTTGGGCTGGCAGAATACAAGAGCAGATGTTACCAGGACATCATAAACTTTCATCATGGCATGGGTGTACTCAGATGAGAAACAATAATAAATGAAGGTGATCTAGCATAGTCAGTTATGGTGACATGTCCAGTTGGGTTTTTGGATTTATTGTGAATCTTGTTTTTGTATAGAACCTGCCAGTTACTCGCATCTTGGACAACTTGATGGAAATGAAGTCAAATCCGGTGAGCATTCATCATTCTGCTACTTTACCAGATCATCCCCACTTTTCTCTCATTACCTCAAATATATTTATTCAGTGCAAAAGTTGAACAGTGGTAATCCTTTATGTTACGGCTGTTTGTACATGTAGCTCGGTTAAAATCTGATGATTATCCAAAAATGTTTATTTGTCCCCAATTTGCAAATGACATTGTGGGCCCTATTTTAACGATCTGTGAAGCGCAATGCGCAAGTGACTTTGTGGGCGGATCTTGGGCGCTGTTGCTATTTTCCCGGCGGGAGAAATAACTCTTGCGCCAGGCGCAAATCAATAAGGGGTTGGTCTGAAGTAGGTTTATTATTCATAGGTGTGGTTTGGGCGTAACGTCAAATAAACCAATCAGAGCGCTATCCAACATTCCCTTTAAACGCAAGTTCCATGGCGGGTTGCTATTATTATGATGGATTTACCAGGCGCACGCCAGGAGCGGTTCACAGCCGAGGAGACCGACGTTCTTGTAAGAGCAGTCAAAGACAGAGAAGTTGTTTTGTATGGGGATGGGAGAAACCCGCCCAAATCAGCGTAGGTTAGACAGGCGTGAGAGGAAAGAGCCACAATTGTCTCATCAGCTGGCATCCCCATCATTGCGCCAAGCGCTACAATGATGTCAGGAGACGGGGGAATCCCAAGCTTGCCAGCATAAATCGGGCACGTCGTGTAACGGGAGGTGGATCTGCCTCAGGACCTGACGCCAGCAGAGGACATCGCTGCGTCCACCCTCACCGCTGAAAGGGTTTGGGGCCTTTGAAATCGGACCCATGAAACGCAAGCAAGGTCCAACCCCAAAGTACTCTTACAAATCAAGTTCATATACATTAAGGAAAATATTTTTATCGTTATTTGCATGAGAATTTTTTAACGCAGCCACACAATAAATAAAAACTATCACCACAATGCTCACCACTATGATTCCCCTTATCTCATGTGTTAATATTTTTTATTGTAACAATTTATGATTTGCAAAAATAACTGTTGCATCTGTGTAGATTAGATAAGCAAAGTGTGTGCGCGTTGTGCATGCTATACATTATGGTCAAGCATGCGCCCTTAAAATAGCATAATGAACCACGCGCAACGCGCCACTGACTTTAGAGTAGTTTTTTTTAGTCAGTGGCGCAATTGTTTTTTGAAACTGCAAAATAGCTTCAGGGATGGTTTGCGCCGCAACACGCCTCCTTTTTTGCGCTAAACCGCCCAGGGAAATTAAGTTCATTCCCTAGTTTGCCGACGTGCGTCTGTGGAGGGAAAAACCCGCTGTGCGCCGGTACAAAATACGAAATGATACATGCGTCACTGACAAAGTCAATTGCGCTGGGTGCAAGATAGGGCCCTGTGTGTCACCAAGGCTGCTTTACCACCCACTGCAGATTAATGCGCATGACACCACAGCACTATGGGACACTGGACTTGCTCTGAACAGGACACAGAAAATCATTTCAAAACCCTAGTACAGGAAATTTGATATGCTGTGTTAATGTGACTGTTTGCCAGGGAACACCTGCTAAAAGAAGAGAGTACAGAGAGTGAGAGTTTTTTTAGGATGCAAACACTTAGCATGATGTATTAAGTTTCCAAATCTTGGGGATTTGAAAACTTTCCATTTTGCTTTTCACCTTTGAGAACCTAACAAAGATGCAAATACCTCATGAGCTTCAAACATCAGTAACGGGGAACGTCTTTCTGGGAACTGATGCAATTTGAATGTGAACAGGATTGTGTTCTGCTGGACTAAAGGGTCTCATCCATTTGGAAGCTGTAAAAATCTGTATATGAAGAAGCATCAGGTATTTGAAAACATTGGCTGTTTTAAAGTTATCGTTGGACTGTCTTGAAGAAAAGATCTGCTTTGAAAATATCTTCTGATGCTTTGAGATCAACTACGTTCTGGGACTGCGTGGGGAAAGATGATTGATGCTGATTTGGAATTACTGAAAAGGATATGATGTGGCAATTCTTTGACAGTGTCCTCACATTATGACTTTCAGGGCTCGTCTCTGTTTAGACATTTTGAATGTTCCGCAAGCACACTTCCAAGAACTATCCTGAAGAGCTGTCCTAAATTTAAAATACTGTAATGGAGAAAGCAAGCTGACATATTAGATCTGGAGATCAACTGCTTGTGTAACAGTGGCCCTTTAGTTTACCCTTCTCGTACGGTGACAAAAGGACCTTATTTCCTTCAAAAACGCCCTTAGAGCCTCTCTGATCTTTACGCCGGGGTGGACAGATTCCCGCATCGCATTACCAACTGGAAATACTTCCCTTCAAACCCTACATTCTCTGCCCATAAACTTGAATTCATCATAACGGTATTATCATATTGTTAGCTACTGGAATTTCAGTGCCATGCACAATACAGCACTTGTTGGGAAGCTGACGGGAAAAGAGAAGATAGTCCTCGAAGAGTCCCACACTAGAGTTTTGGTCCCCAGCAATGGTAAACCAATAGCAGAAAAATCTGGAGCATGTAGACACTTGGAAGTGTAACAGGTCTCCAGTTTCAGAGTTGATGGCAAAGTTTTCCTTTTTAAAATGAATTATGTGACAGTGCACCAGGTCTGCCAGGCTAGGCTGACTGGGCTCTTGTGGGGGAAGAGACGAGCTTGGCCCATCCGATATGGAGGATGAGGAAGTAGGAGGCACCCGTTGGCAACCGCCTCAGAGACATTTTAAGTCCAAACCGTTCAGAAAAGGAGATTATATCCTTGTTATGTTTTTTTAGTTCAATTTAAGGATTGGAAGAGGATACTTTACAGTTTCAGCTAGTTTTCAGATGAATTGTGACTGGGAAGCATAATATCTTGATAAGCGTTTAATGTAGATGGATGAGGTGGTTTTTAGGAGCCGGTGGTGTGGGAAGAGTGCAGTCAATGTTATTTCATCCCTAATTTACCTACAGTACGTGCTTTGTAATCCCTAATGTTATGTGTTGTGATTTTTGCAGGAGACAGATGACTACAGATATTTTGATCCAAAGATGCTTCGCGGAAGCGAGAGGTAGGACACCAAAGACGCAGACCGATGCATTCAGACGCCTTATATTTTTTAATGATAGAGCTCTCTGTTTGAATTGGTCCCGCTGTATTCAAATATTTTGTTAAAGGCATTTGATCCATGGAGGAATCTGAAATTGCTTGTTTCTTTTATTATATACACACATAAGGCAGCATTGAAGTCGGGTAAATAACGGATCTGCACATCCTTGCCAATGCTGCGACTTTCCACTGAAAATATTTAGAATATAAGAAGATCTGTCGTTTTTCCGCTACTGTTGGCTGCTTTCTCTCTCTGCCACTGATGATGAATTAATTTGACTCTTTAACTCCCTCAGCTCCGTTCCAAGAAACAAGAACCCCTTTCAGGAGGTGAGTAGAAAAAACAATGAGGACAGCTGATACCTGACGATGCTTGGTCATCGTTCTGCACTGTAAGGAAATTGATAAGGGATCTTCATGGTTTGGCACCCATGTACTGTAACTTGTGCATGAGTTAATATGTGTTTTCGAGCAATATTCAGCCTTTTGTTCCTGGTAGAGCTCAGGACTTGGTGCTGACAAAACAAGTTGAAAACCCAGAATGTCTAAGAGCCATTCATGACAGAAAAAGTTCTCATGAAATATACACTGGGTACTCAAGTTTAATACATCTTTTTTATTTTCAAACTATACATGCAGAAATCCCTCCCAAAAATAGCAGAAAACCCAAAATATTAATAACTGAATTTTACATACACTGTAAAAAGTAAAAGTAGGATGGCCTTTCAGTTGAAAAGCTTACATTTTTAGGTTTTACCAATTGGAGTAATTTTTCACTTTTACTTTTTACATTGTAGCGCTTGGATGATAGGTTACACTTTATTTTGATTATAGACATTCTATAAATAACTTTGCAACTACTTCAACTAACTTTTTTTAATTTGCAACTATATGTCAACTAACTATCTATTTGTAGATTGTAAGGGTTAGGCTTAGGGGAATGAAAGCCCAGTTTCCCAGGTGGGCACAGGCATACACCAAACTTCAAAATCTGGTTTAAGAACAATAGATGAATAAAAATCAACCTTAAAAAATATTACACTGGGGGGATGGCAGGTCCTAAAAACTTAAGTATTGAATATTAAAATGAAGACAGTAGAGGAAAACCTTAAAGGAATAGTCAATTTTCTTAAAAGAAAAATTCAGATTATTTACTCACCACCATGTCATCCAAAATGTTGATGTCTTTCTTTGTTCAGTCCAGAAGAAATTATGTTTTTTGAGGAAAACATTGCAGGATTTTTCTCATTTTAATGGACACCACCACTCAACACTTAACAGTTTTTTTCAACAGAGTTTCGAAGGACTATAAACGATCCCAAACGAGGCATAAGGGTCTTATCTAGCGAAACGATTGTCATTTTTGACAAGAAAAATAACAAATATACACTTTTAAACCACAACTTTTCGTCTAGGTCCGGTCCAGCGCGACCTAACTTAAATGCGTAGTGACGTAGGGAGGTCACGTGTTACATATATAAAACAGACATTTGCGGACCCTTGTAAACAATAAACTGCCACAAAGACATTAATGATTATCAGTTGACATACAACAACGTAGGAACGGTCCTCTTTCAACACACTTGTAAACACTGGGGCGGAGTTTTGCGTTCGTCCTCTTTGACCTCTTGACGTCATGACGTATTGCGTGGGGTCACGCTGACGCTTTCAGGACGGGATCTAGACGAGAAGTTGTGGTTTAAAAGTGTATATTTTTTATTTTTATTGTCAAAAAAGACAATCGTTTTGCTAGATAAGACCCTTATGCCTCGTTTGGGATCGTTTATAGTCCTTTGAAACTCCGTTGAAAAAACTGTTAAGTTTTGGGGTCCATTAAAGTGCATTAAAATGAGAAAAATCCTGCAATGTTTTCCTCAAAAAACATCATTTCTTCTGGACTGAACAAAGAAAGACATCAACATTTTGGATGACATGGTGGTGAGTAATTTATCTGGATTTTTCTTTTAAGAAAATGGAATATTGCTTTAAGTGTCTCATCTCCCTTTTTGGGTTATTAAAGGGGAAGCCTTCTTGTCAGGCTTGGGTTTAGGGATTAGAGGGAAAGGGGTGCTGAGGGCGTTCCAAAAGTAATAAAAAGAAAACTTCAAAAATACAAAATGTGTATGATGTAGTCCCAACCTTAATGTATCTCTTTCATGTCTGTCTCAAATCCTAAATGTCCTCAAAATAATTTTTATAATATTGTTTATTAATACACTATGGGGCAGTTTCCCGGACAGGGATTAGACAAGTCCTAGACTAAAATAAATGTTAGAGCTGTCCAAACTAAAAACAACTTGCACTGACATATCTTAAAATACATCAGTGCCCTTTGTTTTGCCTCAAAATGCACACCAGTAATGTTTTTAGTAAGGCATGTGTGTTAAAACTAGTTATATTTCCTAATTAAACTAAGGCCTAGTCCTGGTTTAAAATAATCCCTGTCTGGTAAGCCACCCCCAAGTTTATTAAAACAACTAACATACACATTTGTTAAAAAAGGAATAAAGATAAGTTATAAATTTAAGATAAGTGATTCATCAAAAGTAACCATGCTCACACCAAAATTTGTTTTTATTATTAATAAATTATATAGAACAGGGTTATGGAAGAGGTTAGAGTTAGTGGGATAAGTTCGCATGCACCTGCAAAGATACTTACAGACAGTTAAATGTCTGTTGAGGGATCATCACAATAAAGTAGTGATGCACCGATGTATCGGACGCAGATATACGAAGGAGGATTAGGGCCAAGCTAAAATAAAAAAAAAATATTTTGAGATTAAAGTCATTAAAATGCTAGAATAAAGTCATTATTTAACGAGAAAAAAAGTCAAAATAAATATAATTTCGAGAATAAAGTCGTTATTTAACGAGAATAAAGTCGTTATCTAATGAAAATAAAGTCGTTATTTAACAAGAATAAAGTCGTTATTTAATGAAAATAAAGTCGTTATTTAATGAAAATAAAGTCGTTATTTAATGAAAATAAAGTCGTTTTAACGAAAATAAAGTCGTTATTTAACGAGAATAAAGTCCTTATTTAACAAGAATAAAGTCGTTATTTAATGAAATTAAAGTCGTTATTTAATGAAAATAAAGTCGTTATTTAATGAAAATAAAGTCGTTATTTAATGAAAATAAAGTCGTTATTTAATGAAAATAAACTCGTTTTAACGAAAATAAAGTCGTTATTTAACAAGAATAAAGTCCTTATTTAACAAGAATAAAGTTGTTATTTAATGAAAATAAAGTCGTTATTTAATGAAAATAAAGTCGTTATTTAACGAAAATAAAGTTGTTATTTAACAAGAATAAAGTCGTTATTTAACAAGAATAAAGTCCTTATTTAACAAGAATAAAGTCGTTATTTAACAAGAATAAAGTCGTTATTTAACAAGAATAAAGTCGTTATTTAACGAGAATAAAGTCGTTATTTAATGAGAATAAAGTCGGAAAATTCTGAGAATAAAGTCAATTCAGTTTAGGCATATTCTTTACGTTGTTTACTGCATTAAGACAGTGATATAAATACAGTAAATTCACTACACACTATAATATATTATTAATAAGCATGTCAAGCAGAAAAGCCCAGAATGTGCTCTTTTTCATTAAAGGAAACAAACGTGCACTTTAGCGGTTTGTGTTCTTATTCTGGAATCTTCTGCTTGCCTGTACACAGAATGTTTTATTGATAAAATGTTTGCTGAATATTACTGTGTATTCAATGTTGATTTTAGGGTTATAAGGGGTCTGCACTTAGTAAAGATTTTGCTTTCATGAGAACAAGCCTAAAATGAAACGTAGCCTGCTCGTTGCATTTATCTTCATAAAGTCACAGAGCCTTTCCATTCCTCCCTCGGCCATACGATTAATATCCCTTTTAACCTGTGCACTTTCATTTACAGTAGGTGCGCCTTAATTTTCCTTACGAAAATTAACCATGAAAACCAAAAAAACATGATAACTGTAGTAAAACCATGGTAACCACGAAATAACCATGGTTTTGACAATCATGGTTTTCAAAAACCAGTTAAACCATGGTTAGTGTATTAAAACCATGGTTTTGCTAATAGTAATCAATGCACCTAAAAAACCATGGTTACTATACTTTTCCCACATTAAAACCATTTTGTAAGGGTTACCCAATTAACAAAACCCTTGCCTGTTTTATTAAGGTGTGCACCGAATTTTGTTTCGTTGACATTATCTCCCCCCATATTGACTTTTATATGAGGGAGATTCCATAAAATTGCCTTTCCTTCGTACAGATATGTATCTGCCGATTTTTGATGAATTTAAAAACCAACGGCATATCGGCAATAGCATGAGAAAGGCAGATTGTTTATTTATTAACTGTGTGAAGGCAATAAGTTGCATGTCTGTTGCATAATCCAGCATTTTTTTATAATAGACAAAATAATGAAATACTTCCCAAAACAAAATGAAATCTGAAAAAATTATAGTTTGTCAGACGTGCCATGGGGAAAAAAATTGTAAATGATGTAACTTAGTTAATCACGTGAGAGATAACTTATTTATGTGACCCATGTGGTCAGAGTAAGAGAATTTCGGAAAAAGGCCGTCAGTCTCCAAAATTTAATTTCACTTTGTGCCTCTCTTATTATTATGTTGGTCAGTTGAATGTTAAATAGATCCAATCCATGTTCAGTAAAAATAATTTAATGCAGAAATATCGGTATCAGCCAATAGATGTCAGTTAAAATCTGTATAGGTATCGGCCCCTAAAAATCATATAGGTGCATTCCTACAATAAAGTGTTAATAGATACAGGTATAAAGCAAACCGTCTACTATACTGTAAAGATTGGTAGTTTTAGTTGCAAAGTTACTTATAATTAGTAAAATGTCTAAAGTGGACTATCAAAATAGTGTTACTGGAGGATATATTATGTAAAAAAAAGAAAATGTATTACATTTTAACTGGAACTTTGTTCCCCTGAGCCCCCTTCCTTATTTCCAGCCCTGAAAATAACAGGGTATGTCATTAAAGTATTCAATAAAGTTTCTTTTACCACAAGTATATCAAACAACTTATATCAGCTTTTGTCATTTTACAGGCCATAGTCTTTGTCGTTGGTGGAGGCAATTACATAGAGTATCAAAATCTTGTTGACTACACAAAGGTATGCTAAACAGATTTGGATGTGTGAAATACTTTATACAGTACAGTGTATATATACACACTTTTTCTTAATGAAGATGCACAATGATTTTAATTTCTCTTCAGGCCAGACCAGGGAAGCGGGTTCTTTATGGATGTAGTGAGCTTTTCAATGCTTCCATGTTCATTAAACAGGTAGGTTTTCCTACAGCGTTTCAAACCTGTATACATTTCTTTGTTCTACTGAATACATAGGAATATATTTTGAGGAAAGTTTGTAACCAAACAGTTTTAGAGCACCATTGACTTCCTTAGCATTTTTGTTTCTATGGAAGTCAGAGATGCTCCTGCTTGATTACAAATGAAGAGTTTGGTTCCGAAACGCAATTAACATGAAAAAACGAGTTACTGCCAAAATCAGTATTATATCAGGTTGAATTTAAAAGTAAATTCTTAATATTACGCAAAATCCAATATCCGCTGTGTTATTCTGTCATCTTTTTTTCCAAAACACAATAAACGCCACTCCTCCTTTTTTACAGAATGCAATAAATCCGCTCCACAAATTACAGCGCACCATTCCACGCAATGTAAACAAACGATGGCGGCGCGCTGAGTACACAGAGTCCTAGTTTTCCTCATCTACTTTGTACTTCGTGATCAACAAACAAACAAAAACGAAATAATACTTTAATAGCATTGATAAACCTGTGGTTTTCTGTGACAGGAAAGAAACGTAAGCCATCAACATCTAATAATTTACGCGAGAGGCACTCGATAGACGATCGCTTGTTCTCCCGACAGCATCTAGCTTCTCTCGTGCTAACACATTGACCCCAGGGGAACTTTTGAAAAACTTTCTATAATTTTACTCAAAGTCAACGAGAATTACAGCTGATCGCTGTGAAAAATGTTAAGCAACGACGTCAATATAGCCACGCAGCAATGACAGTGTTCTTAATATGACAAAGTAAGTGTTTTGATTAATGACATTAATGTTTATTTTTTTAAACTGTTCAACTAAATGAATATAACATGGCATAAATGAATGCACATTTATACATTGATTCAATAGATTTATAGGATTTTGAAAAAAAAACTTGGATTTATTGCATTTTGTGGAAAAAATAATTCGTTTTTATAATAAATCTTTGAAAATCAAGTTATGGATTTGAATTTTTTATGTTTTTATAACCTAAGGATGCTATGTGAAAGTTTGTAACAGAAAATAGTGGTTTTCATCTTGTCACTTTCTTGGTATAGAAAACACGTTTTTACCGAAATTTGTCAAAATGGATTTATTGCGTTTTGGAACCAAACACTTCAAATATATTTTCTTCCTTTGTTTTCAGCAGAACAAATAAATGAATACAGGTTTGTAACAACATGAGTAAATGATGGATTTTGGGTGAACTATCTCTTTATCCCTTTGGGTGAACTTTAATTCACAAAAATCGTATCCAAACGCTATTGATTGAGGATAATAATGCGTGATTTAAGATGTCCATTTCAAAGTCACAATTTGCGTCACTTTATCCGAGGGTACCAACTCATCAACATACTTTTACGTACATGGATAAAATTCCATGAAAAAATGCTTTGCAGTCTATAATCCATCTGAATATCCCAGAGTTGGAGAAACACCACCGCTTTGAGTGTCTTGGAATGCTTTTTGCTGCTTGAAGCATATCTACGTAGTACTTTGTCTTGACAAAGTTGACACCAAGTCACAACGTGCCTTTCCCTCTGTAAATATTTTTTGAACGTTTTGCCCGGTTTTATTCACATAAAATTCTTGTTTAACACTTTTACCACTTATTCGTGGTACTACCTTAAAGGCTTTTATGTGCTGCTTCCATGTTTTTCCTTTGGTCGTGAACTTGTTTGACACAGACGTGTTATATTTTTTAATGTATGCTTTTGTTTTAGTATTAATGTGATTTATTCAGTATAAGAGCTGCTAATACCAAACCCATTCCTCTCTCAACAGCTTTCACAACTTGGTCAGAAATAAGAAGAGCGATGAGGTCCAGTTATCCACCTGTCTAAAAATATAAAAAAATCAAGATCTCTTCATTTACACGCCAATAAAATTGCTCTAACTTCAGAATCATTGATATTCCATGTACTTTATACTGTTTTCCTATACTATTTAATTCAATACTAATGGTTCTCAACAATAAAGTTCTAACCGTCTCAAGCAGAAATAGTGTACTGTTTTCATTTTTTGGTCATCAGAATCAGCCAGTGACTTCTTTTTTGAGAGCGCACAATGCAAAGGTTGTCACAACATGTATGTAGCCCATCATGTGTTTGGATCATCATTTCAAAGTATGTGTTTGGCGCGTCATGTAAACTTATGTGCATGACACGTGATGTCAAAATATGAGCTGAAAGAGACAGATACTAGTAATAGTGTTAAGTTAGTGTCTTTCAATTAATTTGTGAACGTGAACATCTTTTTATCATAAATTCTTTTGATGCATGTGCAGCCGGTATGTATTTTGACAAGACGCATGATGCGTATGGTAAACATGATGCAACGAACACATATTTTGAATTTGCGCCCTCTTATATGTATAGATGTATTGACCTAAGGTAAGTTTAGCAGCCTTAAATGATTTTGTGGCTTTGACAACACTGACCTAAAAATCTAAGTCTCTAAAGTCTTTAACAAGATCAGGAGATTACGAGTTTAAATCTTTTCTCAGGCATAGTTTAAAGACATTCGGTCTAGTCTGGGTAACCGGTGTATATCGTCAGGATGTATAGTATGTATGTGTTAACTTTAGTTGGTTTCACCAAAGTCTTACAAAACTCTGACTTAAACGTTTTGCAAAACATTTTTTAAAGATGGACAGCAGCAATGTTCTTCTCTCAAATATTACAGTCCACCAGGTCTCGCATGAAGGAGAGACGGCTATTGGTGTCTATTTGGTTATACTAGGTAAAATGATTTAGTTTTTATAATTTATTGAGATCTTGTTAAAATAAGGTTACTGCGTTATTTCTTGTATTCACAGGATTCCTTTCTTCCATTGGAAATGGGGTTGTGATATTGCTTTTAACTAAGGAAAGAAATTCACTCGAACCGCAGGATTTCTTGACCCTTAACCTTGTGGTATCCGACGGCAGCATTGCGATTTTTGGATATTCTCGTGGAATCCTTGAAATTTTTGATGTGTTCAAAGATGAGGGCTATCTTATTAAAACATTTTGGACATGCAAGGTAAGGACATGGTAACGTGATTACCCAACGGTATGTAGTTACTAAATTAGAATAGGTGTACAGTAGTGACCAATAGTGATTTCTGTGATCGCTCACAAGGACTCCTCAAGTTAGATAAACCATCAAAATATGAGGTTTATGGTACAAAACACTAACCTTTAAATAATGTATTTATACGACAAAATAATTTAGCAAAAAAGGCAAAGCACAGTGTATCAGGCAATCTGGATTTTATTTAAAGGGTTAGTTCACCCCAAAATTAAAATTTTCGATTCTCTTCAGAACACTTTTGTAGATATTTTTGATGAAAACCGTAGGCTTGTGACTGTCCCATAGACTGCAGTTTGATTTTTCCAATCAAAGCCCAGAAAAGAAAGAAAGACATCGGCAAGAATATCCATGTGCCCTCAGTAGTGCAATAATATTATTATGAAGTGACGAAAACACTTTTGTGCGCAAAAAAAAAAAAACGATTTTATTCAACAATTTGTTCTCCTCCTTGGTCGCGTTCACGGGCGGACTACCTGCTGATGTGTACAGACACAGAATGTGCTGCCAAGTATTTTGTGCATTTATGTGGGCTGTTTAAGTATTGTTTACAATATTTGCATAAATGCTTAATAAAAAAGGGGAAAACATTGGCAGTGACGTCAGCAGCATCTGCTGTAGTCTGCTCGTGAACGCACACTAAATGACCAGGGAGGAGAAAACATTTTTTTAGTATCCTTTGAGCAGAAAAGTTTTGTTGTCACTTTATAATATTATTATTGAACTACTAATGGACCTTTTGTAATTTTGGGGTGAACTAACCCTTTAAATATGCAAAAAATATGCATAGAAAAACAAAAAGCTCACAGGCAGCAGATGACTCTGGGCCAGATCCGGGCCAGATCAATTTTACCTGTTCCTTTTTTGGGGATCAACGAACAATCAATATTTTGTAGTCAAAACGGAGCTTTAGTTTATACTCCAAACACACCAATGCAACATGCATGCAAAATGTTTTATTTACAATAATAGGCTTTATGCCCAGCTGCACTACTTCCTGAACTTCAGCCAGCTCCTTGTTTCCTGTCTGCCATTATTGGACAAACTGATTAATCCAGGTGTGCCTGACCTCAGTACGCACAACAACAATAATCAGACACACCTGGATTAATCAGTTTGTCCAATAATGGCAGACAGGAAACAAGGAGATGGCTGAAGTTCAGGAAGTAGTGCAGCTGGGCATAAGCCTATTAAATAAAGAGTGAAGATGTCGATTGTTCAAAGTTGGACATCACTTTTGGCCACTTCTGTATACAATAGGATAATGAATCTTGATATAATTAAGGGATGATGTACATTATCCCATTTATTACATGGCTACTTACCATACGAGTAAACAAATGGAGGCAAAATTTTGATTCAAAATACTTTGTCAGCTTTTATAACAAATTTACACATGGCATGGGAAAAGAGATACATGACTCACCCGGATGAAAGGCGTATTTTAGCAGAATCAATTATAGCTTTGTTCATGTTGATTTGCTTTACTTCTGTTGCTTTGGAAGACAGACCCAGCAACTGATGCGAGTTTCTGGTCTACGTTTCAATTCCCTTTGACGTCTGGCAGGTGGTGTTATGAAACAGGATAGATGAATTATTTGTATCCGTTCCAAGTATTCAGACATGTGTCTTTTTATCCCCTAATCTTTCTGGCTTGCTCCCCAAGACCTGTTTAGTGGGTTATGAGACAGGTTCGCAAAGAATGCCAGAACTGTTTGCAGTGTATAAGATGTTGTGTCTTGGCCAGGTGGATGGATTCCTAATCCTGCTTTTTGGACTCGTCAGCATCAACACGCTGACAGCCATCAGTGTTGTCCGGTACATCAAAGGTTGCCAGCCTCATCATGGTATGCTCCATTTTGGCCAAACATATTAGGTTATTATAAGATACCCAATATTCAGTCCATGTGCTCTGTGCAGTGGGGTTAATTCCTTCAAAGCATTTTAACCCCCATGTTGCCATTTACTGGTGTGCAAATAGATGTTGTGTTAAGGCTGATGCAAAAAAGTCACTCGGTGACCTTTAACCTCATACATTACTCTCATCTACCACACCGTCAGAGCAGATGCTCAAAGTATCTGTCCCTGACAGCAATGCAATCTAGCACGCCGTTTTTCATTCCATAGTGACTCATTTTATCTATAGACAACGTTTATTTCTCATATTGACCAATCACAGGTTCAACCTGATTCCTCCAAGACCTGAAAACCTAAAAAGATAATTCAAGCACCATGTTATTTTTTCCATTTTAAGAAGCTCTTCAGACTTGGCAGGACAAATTTGAGATAAATCAGCATTATTAGTCTGTTAGGACTGCACTGATACAAACGTTCCTGTCGTGTCCATCAGCTCATCTCGTCAATAAGCATAACATTGGCGCGGTCATAGTTGCAGCCTGGCTGTGCTCTCTGTTTTGGGCTGCTTCTCCGCTCTTGGGCTGGGGCAGTTACAGAGGTACAGTAAGACTATGACTATAAGTTGGTTTCTTTCCTCATCGATTGACTTAAAAATTGAGATTTCGTTTGAAATATTCTTCTTTGCAGCTGGCAGGTACGGGACGTGTGAAATCGACTGGACGCGAGCTGTTTATTCTGTTCCAGTCAAGCTCTACGTCATTTGCATTTTCTTCTTCAACTTCTTTGTGCCAGTATCTATTATAGTGTTTTCGTACGTGTCCATCATTCGCAACGTCAACTCCAGCCACAAGTGCAGTCGGGGAGGAGATGTCAGCGAGAGGCAAAGGAAGATTGAGCGGAGAATTACGCGGGTAAGGCCATTGCTCCAAACCCTTTAATCTTGGTTACAGCTCATTCAACCAAAAACTGATGATCGTTTAATATGGAAAAAAGGGCTTTCATGACCTTCTATCACCACAGGTGTGTACAGTAACGCATGTGCCTTTGATTCTTACTCCAGGTCTCCTTAATTCTGTGTGCAGCCTTCCTGTTGGCTTGGTCCCCATATGCAGTCATTTCCATGCGGTCTGCCTGGGGTTACCAAATATCCCCGCTCAACGGCATTCTGGCAAGTCTTTTTGCCAAGTCAGCAAGTTTCTACAATCCGTTTATCTACATTGGCATGAGCTCTAAGTTCCGGAAGGACCTGCGGGCTCTGATCTATTGCCTCAGATCCACATCAGCCCAAAGACACGCCCCTCCCGTCGCACTGGCCCAGCCTGGTGATGTGCAGCTCAACATGGCCACCTTTGAGGAGGCAAATGATTCGGACGCTGAGATGCACCGTAATACAAGCGAAAGCATTCTAGAGGGGAAGGCTGAGAGCTCTGACGAACTAGAAAGCCACAGTAGACCGCAAACATTTCTCGGGCGACAGTTGCAACATGGCTTATTTCTCCAATAAAGAATAAGCAAAGTAGATGAATCTTATACTGCACTTCTGGATGCAGCAGACATATGTGACCATTCTTTCTTAAAAAGTACATTTTATGTAAAAAAAAAAGTGAATTGTTCTTGCTCATAGTTTTTGTCATGCTGTCTAAAGTGTTTGTGTGAAGCATTATAAAATCATATCATTTTAGGTTATATAATCCTATCATATTTTAGTATGCCATTATAAAGGGGTGTCCATCTACCTGAACACTTCAGAAATCTTAAGTATTTTAGTGTTTTGATTTTGATCAGTTCAAATCCATTGCAATATAAACCATAGTTTTGTTACTTGTTGTTTAAAAATATTTGTTTTCCTTTTATTAGTCTTAAAGGGACACTATAGTTTTTTTGAAAATATGCTCATTTTCCAGCTCCCCTAGAGTTAAACATTTGTTTTTTTTAATGTTTTGGAATCCATTCAGCTGATCTCTGGGACTGGCAGTACCACTTTTAGCATATAGCTTAGCACAATCTATTGAATCTCATTAGACCATTAGCATCGCGCTAAAAGATAACCAAAGAGTTTATTTTTCCTATTTAAAACTTGACTTTTCTGTAGTTACATCGTTTACTAAGACCGACGGAAAATTTAAAGTTGCGATTTTTTTAGACAGATATGGCTAGGAACTATACTCTCATTCTGGCGTAATAATCAAGGACTTTGCTGTCGTACCATGGGTGCAGCAGGCGCAATGATATTACGCAGTGCCTGAAAGTAGTCCCCTATGGTAAATTTCAATAGCAAATTTTCGTGCACTGCGTAATATCATTGCGCCTCCTGCAGCCATGGTACGACAGCCAGACCCGCAGATCGGCTGAATGGATTCCAAAACAGTAAAAAATAAATGTTTAACACTAGGGGAGCTGGAAAATAAGCATATTTTCAAAAAAAGTGGAGTGTCCCTTTAAGGCTTTATTTATAAAATGCTCTTCATAAATTTTAACCAGGATAATTTCTAAAACCTTTAACTCTTTCCCCGCCATTGAGGAGTTATATCGTCAATTAAGAGAAAATGCTTCCCTGCCAATGACGAGTTTTTACAGCAATCTATATTTCCACGATTATCCACTAGGTGGCACCCTTACCCAACTTATAAAACACTGAAACTTTCACTGATTCAAAAACAGTAAAACTCTGTGTATGTTTTGATTATTGCTCTGAATCTGGGGCCTCATTTATAAAATGCTGCGTAGAAACGATCCTACATTTGATCTTACGATCATTTATCAAAAATGTGTATGTGTGATTTATAAAACGAACCTATGCACAGAAACCTTGCGTACCCCTTTCTTGCAGATGTGCCATCTATAAATCGCAAATGAACTTGAACTTGTGCGCAGCTGAGCAGTTTCAGATCTCTGCCTTTAAATGATGCCTAATTAATGTTATAGACATAAAAAAGAGCGCTTGTCAATGTTTAAACCCTTTTCAAGCAGCAAGAATGACTTATATTTCCAAAAACAATCGGACAAGCAAAAGTGCTTAAGTCTGCTCAGACATGGCACTACTTTACGATCAAATCTGTGCTTTGTAAATGAGGCCCCTGATCTCTAATAAAAGTCCTTTACTAAAATCCAATTATCTCAGCTTTTGGCTAAAAATGTTGTATTTTTGAAGAAACCTACCCATATTTGAGAGGTGATGAAAAGAGAAATTAAGAAACTTTTTTTTTTAAAGCAGAGGGTCTTATCTTTGATTTATTGTATGTTTATATATTCTAAGAAAAACATTTTTTGGAAGGCATTAAGCTTTTGTGAAAATCATATAAAAAGGCTGGCGCTCTCTGGCAACTCATTGCCAAATCATTGACATATAAAACAGCACCTGTCAATGTTTAAAACCTTTTCAAAAGGCAAAAATGGCTTCCAAGAAAACTGCCGGATCCGGTGCAGAGTTGTCTGCTGTCTGGGTTATTTTTCAAAAACCTGCTGCTTTCGGACAAGCAAAAGTGCATATGTCTGCTCGGACCCTGACGTGGCACTAAGCATTTTGCAACGTCAAAGACAGTTTTTTAAAATACGAATTTTGCCATGAATTTTTACGTACACTCACGCTACAATAAAATTTGTGCGTATGCACACTTTATAAATGAGGCCCTTGGTCTTGACTCTTTACACAACCAGTTTAGCTTTGTGAAGACCCTGTTTGATTTTGAAATTCCAGAATGATTTATTATTACACAATACATTTATTATTACAATTTTAATGCAATAAACCTAAATGTCAGCTACCAACCCACACTGCTGTAACATGTCTAGTACAATTGAATGGACTGTCAAATGTTGCAACATAACAGGGGACAGTTACAATATTCATGTTGCAACATTTGACACTCTTTTCAACTATAAATTGTACGTTTATCATCATATTTATCCATGCTACAGCAATGTGGGTTGGTATCCTACCAACAGGGCCGGGTCTACAGGGGGGCTGGGGGGGGCATTGACCCCCCAGATTTTCCTTGTGCCCCCCCAAAAATGTCCAGCCAACCTTAAAATAACGGAGTCTCTTTACACAAAAAACGTCTTCTTTAGGCAAGCGCTAGCGTTTACAGCTCCCGCCCACTAAGGTCTGATTAGCTTATTCAAACCTTGGAGGTCTTTTCAGCAGTATTTAAGTCACAGGAAAAGTACTACTGTTCTCTATGACGGTAACTAAAAAAAACGCATCTTTAAAATATATATCAAAAACAATGCAATTTAGTATTACATAAACGTAATAACCCAACACATATTAAATTAAAACTTTTTTTATAGTAAAACATGCCCAAAATAGCCCCTTATCCTTTCTTAGACTCTCCTCATTATTTATTCATGCAAATACAACAGCCAATGGCAAGTCTCCAGCACCATTTAATGTGTTTGTTTTAGACATAGTTCTGTTATTAAAATTAGAATATGCAGTTTGGTTGTGGCATACTATATAGTAGATATAAATGATATAAGATGGTTATACAGTAAATATACAGTATTGTAACAGCTGAGCATCGCGTGCAGTGCAGATTTAAAATCAAATTTTAGCGGTTTTGTCATCGTCATTCATCATCAGTTCATTCAGCTCGCGTTTGAGAAAAACTTCACACGCAAAAATCTACAGACTTTTAAGTTCAAGAGGAGCTTTCACTCCGCAAGGTCATCGTAAGGTAAAACGTTGTATTTTATAATGTTGCGTTGTATTATAATATCTAATTTGCTGTGTTATTAACAAAGCAGTATGATTTATCTTTGGTCTCGTCGCAAATCACACTTACAGTATTTTAGGGCTTGTGCTTTTGTCTGGTGCTGTTATAGGCAAACAGGATAACCTTTGACGAATTTGTCATGCATGTCAAATTGCTTACATGATGCAACAATATATTATTTAAAGCATTGTGCTTTGTTGTGATATTTGAGGTTGCTGCAGCAGCAATGATAGGGTCAGGAATTAATGACAATACAGCTTATCACATTGAAAATACATTATTTTAAATGAAGAAAATGTTTGAGAAGTGGAAATAAAGTTCCTAACAAGTGTTTATTTAGAATAAAGGCATATGTTGGGTAGGGTAGGTATAAGAATGGCTTTAATTTATCTATAAGTGAAATAATAGATTAAATGCAGTGTAAACATTAAAAAAATATAGCTATATGTACAGCTTTATATTTATATCACCTGCGTGCCTGATTTCATTAACTGTGACTAAATGTGTCAAACTAGTGTAATCATTATAACATTATAAATCATTAATCTAATTGCATCTTTTAAAATGTGAACGTGCAAAATGACATATAAATTGCCTTTTATTATAAGACATGCAAAGTAATATTGGATTGAAACATCCATAATTTTAGTGTATGAATCATTTTAGTCGAGAAATGGCTGCCCACCCAAAAATCCTGACTGCCCCCCCAGTCCAGCAAGCCTAGTACCGGGCCTGCCTACCAATGTAGGTTTTTGCATTAAAATTGTAGTTTTCCAATGCAAACAGGCTCTAAGGAAATACAAAAAGTGTTATCTGTTGGCCTCCCAGTGATGTATTAGGGAGGAGTAAGAAAAGGATTGTTGGAGTTCCCATCACTTCAAACGCAATTTCAAAGTTTTCAGAAGTACTGGTTGAGTAAACATTTGGGTAGCAACAAAGCACTTTATAGTGGGAAAAGGCCAAAATGAATAAATTCACCACACTAAGAAAAAAAGTGTCCCAGTATCATAACAAATAACAGAAATATACCCTATACAGTTACTCCCTTTCTCTACAAAATAGGAAAAAAAGACTATAGATTTAGAAAATGACGCTGATATTTCCCCAAGAAATGGCACCCAGTGCACAATAACAAGACTTTAGACTTTATTTAATTTTAATCAGCAGCAAGGGTTGAAATAATTAAACAGATAAGAAGACAACGTACATTTGCATAATAAAGATGTATTATGTAAGAGCATTGTGACTGCAATACGATCTACCTAAACTAAAGTTTTATTTATCCCTGACCAACCTGCTAAACAAGGTAAGCAACGCTTTTGAATTCACATTTTGCAAGGACGCCGTTTTACTAATTTTCACTATAACCAAACATTATAGCACATCTCATGAAGCTGCCCTTGAATCCTTGAGTTCCTGAGGTTCAAGTTCCACAAAACAGTTTTAGCGGCCCTCAATCTGTGTGGCCATGACTGTAATGAGCATGACTGTCACAGTAAACATCAGGAAGTCAAGCATATTACTGAGTTCAGTAACAACATGAATCACAGAACCCACATTCCTAAAGTCTTGTGTTCATTTTAAAATTATACACAAAAAGACAAATATTTTACCAATTATGCAGGATCTTACTAAGGAGAAATACAGTCAGCAACAGACGGCAGCAATGCAGAATTCCAGACAGCAGACGACTCCGTGACGGATCCGCAATCGGAGCTGCAGACTTTTTCAAAACACCTTGTTTAACCTCCACTTCATCTAGTCAATTGTGCACAACATGAAAGCAAATTTTCTTTATTTTGGATAATTGCAAATGCTTTGTACATTCAGTACATTATTGTATCCTACATTTTCAATTGCTTATGTCATTTACATTTACATAGCCTACATTATATTGGTTTTCTGTTGAACTGTCTTATGCCTCAAAACATCTAGGAACTAGTTCATCGCATAAGTCATTAAATGCATAATAGTTTATCTTTTTGTCATAATCAGTTTTCTTTAGATTTCTGTCATTGTGCTTATTGTGAATATCTCATTCCCCACCAGCCATTTTTTGAAAAGTTGCCCACCAGCATTTTTTGTGTTTTCACAAGTTTAAAAAAAATGCCTTCCATGAAAATTTTCTTCTAAAAATATATATAAACATACAAATACATCAAAGGAAAGAACAGACCCTCTGCTTTCAAACAAACAAAACGAGAAAAATACTTTTATCCTATCTATTTATTCTCTGCTTATAAACTCTTAAATATGGGTATTTTTCTTAAAAAAATATTTTTTAGCAAAAAGCTGAAATAATAGCATTTTTGTGAAGGAATTAGAGGTCAGATTCAGAACGATTATCAAAACATAAAAAAAATTAAAATTAGAAAAAAAAAGTTTTTTTTATAAATTGGGTAGTGTATATCTAATGGATAAAGATGGTATCAGGAACCTCATCAGGAACACTTTTTTATGCAAATATTTTCTCTTAATTTAAGAGATAACTCGTCAATGGAGGGGAAACAGAGATTGATTTTCTCTAAAAAAAAAAAAAAAAAAAAAAAAAGGTGACGTGTTAGATCAACCAATGATCAAGTAGTTCAATATTCAATAGAATAGAATAGAAGTAAAGTGTAATGTAAATATGAATTTTGTCCAATCTCTTGCAATCAATATTTTACATACACCAGTATTTAACTTCATACTGCACTGTCAGACAAAATGTCAAAAATGGTCCCAAGTTGTCCTTTAAAATGGAGCTAATATGTACCACTTAGGTACAGATAGGTATACATTTGGTACCAATATGTACCTTTGAGGTACTAAAATGAATTGGTAAGGTGTACTTTTTGAAAGGGCACCACCCCAGTGACAGCTAGTGATGGTCGTTTTCGAAGCACTGCTTCATGAGGCTTCGAAACATTTACGAATCTTTTGTTTCGAATCAGTGGTTCGGAGCTTGTTTCAAACTGGCCAAAGTCACGTGATTTTAGCAAACGAGGCTTCATTACGTCATAACTGTTTCGAAACGTTTCGAAAATCCGATGGTTCACCACTAGGGGGAGTTGATCACATGACCAGTGTCTAATAAGTTTAGGTGAACTCGGGTCAGTTTTATTATGAAAGTTCATAAAACATTTATCCTTCTGACTAATAACACTGCCTTGTTGTCTACTTTTTGTTTATAGACAGATTTAATGACAAAAATGTGCATAATTAAAAGGGTAGTTAGTTTTATTCATTTGTTTGCCCTAAATAAAACTAAAAACACATAAAACACTTTTAACTATGTCTTAATTAAGTTAAATAATTTTTAAACATATTTTAATAAAAATCTTGCTATTATTTTGTAAAAAAAAGTGTAAAATGTGTGGACAGATCTGCTTTTACACTGTTTTGACCAGCAGGGGTCGCCAGCGTGTGTGGGTTTCGAACTGCTTCGAAAAACTGAATCAATTTTCGAAGCAATTGGTTCAATTGATTCGAAGCTTCGAAAAGCTTCGTTTCTCCCATCACTAGTGACAGCTAGGGACTTTCTGACTGTGGGTTGAAATTAAAAAAAGTACAGCCAGGTCCGGGGCAAAATCATGAAGGGGATGAGATCCTTGTTCATGATTATTGCGAAGATGTTCTTACGTTTTTGCAAACATTTAGAAGAATTTTGACAGTTGATCATGATTTGTAAGTTAAAACGTCTGTACATTTTACGAACAAATTTGTGCGTACACATGCTTAGTGAATGACACTGTTATTAAAATCGTAGCCATATAGTTTACATCAAAAACTACTGACACATATAATTTATAAAAATGGCGAATCATGCTAACTGTCTTGTTAATGACACTACGACTAGGATTTTCGTGGCACTGACAAGCTTTTGTAGGTATTTCATGATGTTAGTACGAATTGTTTTGAGAAATGCATGTACTATTTTGCAAATTTTAAAGGGGGCATTTTACATAACTTTTATAAAATGTAAAATAAATTTTTGGTGTCTCCAGAATATGTATGTAAAGTTTGAGCTCAAAATACCATATAGATGTCATAACATGTTATAAAATGTTAAAATTGCCACTTTGTAGGTGTGAGCAAAAATGTGACGGTTTTAGGTGTGTCCTTTAAATGAGCTGATCTCTGCACTAAATGGCAGTGTCGTGGTTGGATAGTGCAGATTAAGGGGCGGTATTATCCCCTTCTGACATCACAAGGGGAGCCAAATTTCAATCAGCAATTTTTTCACATGCTTGCAGAGAATGGTTTACCAAAACTAAGTTACTGGGTTGATCTTTTTCACATTTTCTAGATAGATTGAAACACTGGGGACCCAATTATAGCACTTAAACATGGAAAAAGTCAGATTTTCATGATATGTCCCTTCAAGAAATTCTGAAATAAACTGTATGACAAATATAAATACATTTCAGCCTCAGTATTTTTCCCATACATACAAAGTATGCTAGGTATTCACATCAAAACATGAGCCTTATATACAATTTTATTTGCTTAGTGACTATTTTCGAAGGATTATATATTTAGATTATTAGAAATATATAAACCATCTTTATTTGTGTCTAATACAGTGAGCAGCTTTGTAGTTTATGTCTGTATCAGGCTGTTTTTGTCAAACAAATGATTAGGACCTTTATGACCCAATTGTGTGAAAAGTCCCCTAGCGTTCCAAAAAAGCTAAACTTTCTCTACTCATGCGTGTTATCTCCAATAACAACAGGATTAATCCCACACAAAATAATGGGATGATCCTAGTGTGCATTCATATTACAGTGACTGTTCTGCCAAACGAGGGCTGTCAGGGGTTAGGGCAGGACTGTTACGCAAGGTCACTTTTGGCTCAAACTCCACATGCTTATTTTGGTGCAAAACATCATCTGGCTACTGTGTAGTGTGAAAAATGATGAATCCAGGAAAGCATGAATCAGTGCGATTACACTGCCCTATTGTATAACGTAATGATTTATGGGAGGAAAGTGTTGCATATAAAAGACGAAGTTGTTATTTCCAATTTAAACATACAACTAAAGCTTCTACCTTTCACTGCTGAAAATGTATACCACATTTATTAACTCAAATTTCATTAGCTCTAATGGAGAGTGACAAGTACATTATAGTGTATTAGCAGGTCTTCAACATTGACCCTACAAAGCTGAGATGACACAAAGACACATGGAAGAGCCTTGAGAAATGTCTGGAAAGCAAACATCAAACACAAGCGAGCTGTTTTTCCAAACTGGCATAGATCTTAATCCAGCCCACATTTGGAGACCTATTCTCCTGTGGCATATTCATCACAACACATGTGAAGCGTAATGCATTTATCTGAAAAAACAGAACCCAAATATATAAAACCATGGAAAAAATTAAGAAACCATATAGTTTTACCTTAATCTTCATTTCTACATGTATTGTTAGCATTTCAGTCCAGTGTCTGTTAAACTGCAACAAAGGCAAACCTCAGGGGTAACAAAGTCAATAACCCATAAAAGGATCTGAATAAAAATCAGGGTTATTCCATCAAATATTTATTTTTATATTATTCCTAAAATACAAGTAAATGCTGTTTATATTAAAATGAATATAATCTAGTTTTCTTTGCAGTATTCAAGATCTGAAAACACTGCATCTTTTTGTTAGTTTCTGCAAATAAATCTGAATAAAAAAAAATGTTTTATTAGGAATTTGGCTGAAATGCTGTGGGTAGTTGACAGAATAAAACTAAAATGATAATTTTACTTAAACACATAAATAGGGAAAAACCGAAAATAATCTTAAAGTGGTTTTATTTGTACTTGTGTCTTTATGTATTAATCGTGAAATATTGTATATTCTGCTTAATGTTTCCAACATTGAAATGAAATCAACTTTTATTTTGGGAAAATAAATTTCTCTTTTGAGCAGACAAATCTGGGCTCAAGTCTTTGCGATATTAGCCAAGGCTAATATTTGTGTAGGTGAAGATGGTTGCCTAAATGAGACATCCATCGTAGTATTGGACGCTTGCTACTATTTATAAGGAGTGAAGCCGTAGTCTTTGCATTCTTGGACGAAAGCGACAGATCTCCCATGAAGTCTCACATGGTGTGAAACGTGACCGCGCAATGCTGGCATGTGATAAAGTGTGTGCGTGTGTGTGCGCGTGTGTTGCTTTTCCTTAACTCAGCCTCTCATCTAACTGCACACAGGCATCAGATTCAGGCCAACAGGTCCATATGATCATCAGCTGGTCTAACAGGAAAAAAACTACAAAATAATACAACATTGTCACCTGCTTAACCTATTATATTTCAATCTAGTCTATTAGATAAAGCTAGAGTGTTTTTGTGAAACTAAGCTAAATCGCCAAGTAAATCTAAACAAAATCTAGCAGTAATATTGGTGACTATTCATCTGTCTGTCTGTCAGAGGTTCTTAAAATATTTGGGCGTGTGCCAGCCTTATGTAGGTTGCATCCCTTTGCCCTTCATTCTGTCTGTCTGTCTATTTATCTACCTATGTGTATATGTCTGTCTGTCTGTCTGTCTATCTATCTATCTATGTCTGTCTGTCTGTCTGTCTATCTATGCATCTATGTGTATCTGTCTGTCTGTCTATCTATCTATGTCTGTCTGTCTGTCTATCTATCTATGTCTGTCTGTCTGTCTGTCTATTTATCTATGTGTATCTGTCTCCCTGTATATCTATGTGTGTCTGTCTGCGTGTCTGCCTGCCTATCTATCTATCTATCTATCTATCTATCTATCTATCTATCTATCTATCTATCTATCTATCTATCTATCTATCTATCTATCTATGTCTGTCTGTCTGTCTGTCTGTCTGTCTGTTTATCTATGTGTATCTGTCTGTCTGTCTATCTATCTATGTCTGTCTGTCTGTCTGTCTATCTATCTATGTCTGTCTGTCTGTCTGTCTATTTATCTATGTGTATCTGTCTGTCTGTCTATCTCTGTCTGTCTGTCTGTCTGTCTGTCTGTCTGTCTGTCTATCTATCTATCTATGTCTGTCTGTCTGTCTGTCTGTCTGTCTGTCTGTC